>NC_135844.1:5210000-5505000 GCF_029677425.1 Wolffia australiana
CGTCGGAGGATCCTTTTAGCGTACAATTATTTTACCTCTACTGTTAAGTTTGCAATGCACTTCATGAAGCTGAGGTCACATAAAATCTTAAACAGGCTATGTCTAAAAATTGAAGTCATGGTTGTTATTTCGTTAAATTGGAATTTAGATGTCATATTTTGTGCTTTTCCTTTCTAGCCTCACAGGGAGAACACCTTGAACAATATATAATATATATATATGTTGCATCAAGTCTTCAATAATACTTTCCTATGAATTTTGTTTCAGGTTTATAACATGGATACATTTGTTTGGTCCTTCGGGATTCTCTTCTCTCGTCTTGTAAGCACACTGTCAACTCTTCGCATTATATCTTTAAATTTTTATGTGCGGATGAATTCTCTTATTACTTGAAAAACCGGTGATGCCTGATCCACAATGGTTTTAAAGTTATAGTTTATCTTAACTTCTTCATGTCCAATTCTACCCTACCTCACGTGAAGGTTGTGATATTCGACTTATATTCTTAAATGTACTTCTGTTGTAGTATTTGCGTTATTTTTGAGAGAACTCTTGTCCTGAGGGTCGGAATGAGGCAGATTAGGAGGGGCCATGTGCTGTCTTTTATTTTCTATCTTTTTTAAGAAGGGACCAACAAAAGCTGTTAGAAGAGCTTGTATTTGTATTTATTATATGCGTCATGAATAAAAATAGATCTTCCATTGGATATGCCGCCTTGATGAGCGACAAGTCATCACCTTTCTCATCATGTGTCTGAGGCAAGATGATGCCGATAAAGTCATCACCATCATCAATACTCGTAGAAGGTGACGAAGATGATGAAAACGATGACAATGATGATGTTGATGGAAAGACAAGTCCATTCCATTCCATCCATGGCTACCTCCTGACATCTCTGGTCTGTTGCCATCTCTGCTAGTCCTGCCATTAGCTTCTTGCCACTGCCACAGCAGGCCTTTGTCTGTGCAATGATGAGGACAACGACAAAGGCTTCATTGTTGTAATTGTCTCTCATCTGCAGTGAGGATGATGATCATGAGTTAATAATCATGCTCTACGACCATCTTTTTCTGTTGCCATCTCTGCTAGTTCTGCCATTAGCTTCTTGCCACTGCCACAGCAGGCCTTTGTCTGTGCAATGATGAGGACAACGACAAAGGCTTCATTGTTGTAATTGTCACTCATCTGCAGTGAGGATGATGATCATGAGTTAATAATCAAGCTCTACGACCATCTTTTTCTGCATCTTGAGTGACTAAAAATGCGTTATATGCAGTCATTATGGGTTTAACCATCCGTCTCCCTAATTCTTTTATCCTCTCAGGTCCGTTTGCCTTCAATGGATGGAAAGCTTGCTTTGGTCCCTTGGGCTGATATGCTCAATCATAGTTCTGAGGCATGTTTCTTCATTCTCTATTGCCTTTTTCTGGGTTTTCTTTATGAAACTTTTGTTTCATCTTACTTGAAATGACAGCCTTGAAGCTAGCGTTGTCTCTTATCTAGTTTTGGCTATTTGTTTTCTAGAAGTATATTGCTTTCACTAGCTATGTGATAAGGTCTTCTCGAGGACTTATCATATGAACAAAAGAAGGAAGTGCAACCAACCACGTGATAAATTTCTCACATGGCGTTTCAAAATTCTGCGGGAGGTGGGAATACTTGGCATAAATAAGGAGTAGAACCAAGATCAGGGTCTACTACCTTTTTCAAGATTTGCTGATTGAAGCAAGGGTTAATGCTCGGATATCCTCTTGCCATGAGGAGAAAGAGCCAATCCAGCGAGATCCTCCAATATCGTTCTGTTATTCTGATACGAACCTTGATCTCGGGTCGTATCTGAGGGAGGGGAGAGGGCGAGGATAGGGTAGAAGTTCCCGGGGTAGAGAGGAGAAACGGGAATGGTCGGGGGAAGGCCGAGCAGAGGGGGGGAAGGGATCTGCCGGGGACGAGCCGCCTGGAGATGCAGTGAGGAGGAGACGATCGCGGGGACGGGGATTGTAGGAGAGAGTGAGGGAAACCCTGAGAGGGAGGTAGGAGAGAGGGCAGACAATAACTCTTTCTTCTATCTTCTTCTTTCTTCTTGGCTGCCCTCCTAAAGGGAGGGCATCCCTATTTAAAGGGAAATACATAGTCGCAAATGACTTAAATGCCCCTATGGGCTAAATGACTAAACTACCCCTAGATAAGTTCAGGATCCTCTCAAGGATCCTATCATATTCCTATTCTCTCCGTTCTCTCTTATTCTTTTGTGAGCGACTTTCCATCTTTGAATTTCCAAAACGCTCGTGAATTATGTTCTTGGTATGAGTGTCCATTTCGATCCTTGAACGGTGGAATCAAGTTCTTTGCCCGTCAATACTTTGACACAATATTCATGACGAAATAACTATGTCCGATCATTTTTAGTAGCAGGTATTTAATTGCTTTCAGACATCATGCATTTATCTGTTTATGAATCAGAGAATAATGTTGATAGATAGAACCCAACGGCATCAGAAGTCATTAGTCTGAGGGGGCTAGGGTACTCTAAAGTAGGACCTCAGACCAAGGACAAAGCTAGAGAATCATTGAATCTGCCTCGTTAGGATCTAGGATTCTGACCAATACCATCTTTGATAACCATTTAGCCATTTTTTACATTTAATCTGAAAGTTTGCTCTACTTTTTTGTGGATCTCCAGGTAGATGCATTTCTCGACTATGACAAGTCATCACAGGGAATCGTTTTTACCACAGACAGATCGTATCAACCAGGTGAGCAGGTAATAAGTCGCCCTTTTCTGAAATCTAATTCTCTAATCTAAATTCTCAAAACTGGATGTGTATTAAACGTTTTTGTTACTCTATTTCTTTCAAAAAATGTTATGGTTGATTTTAATTTTTATTTCTCTGACAGGTATTTATATCCTACGGGAAGAAATCAAATGGTGATCTCTTGCTGTCCTATGGCTTCGTACCAAAAGAGGGAAGTAATCCAAATGACTCAGTGGACTTACTGGTGTCACTTAATAAGTCTGACAAGTGTTATGAGGAAAAATTTGAGGCTTTGAAAAAGTACGGCTTGTCAACGTAAGTTTTGATCTGATCCTTGACTTTATCTATGAAGTCTCCTTGATACCATAGGCATACATCCCGTTCCGCGGCATGGTTTTAAAAAGGTCCAACCAAAGGTGTACATGTTTCCTGTATAAAATGCAGCTCTTGTACTCCAATTGGAGGTTTAGAATTGGGGCTGAGAGTCCTAGGGTTTCATGGTGGATGGTTGTCTATGTTTTCTGTTTTTATTGTGGGATTGGTAGTCTATGATTTTTTTAAGGGACGGAGATTGAAGTCTTACGATTACAAACTGGCCATTTTTTGCTATTAAACAGGCCGCAAAGATTTCCAATACGAGTTACTGGCTGGCCGGCAGAACTGATGGCATTTGCTTATTTGGCTGTCAGCCCCCCGTCAATGAGCGGCCAGTTTGACGAGGTTTCTCATCTCCATTCTCTTAATTTTTTTGTGATCATGTGGATGATCCAAATATTTCAATTTCTTAGGTATAAAAAGTTTCATGTTATCATAAAGTTCATGCTAAATAACATTCTCCAAACAGTTCTGTTACCCCTGCTCCCCTCCAGACCTGCCCTGCTCCTTCTCTCATGCACCAGGGTTTTTGATGGAGAGTAAAAAAACGAAAAGATAATTCAAGAGAAAGAAATCGAATCACCAAAATTTCTTTTCACCATATTACAGTTTAAAACATATAGTGGGCAAAAGAAGAAGATTCTAGAATCCTTTACACTTCAAGAGCTTTCTGGATTTCTAGATATTTCTAGTCAGTCTTAGAACCTTCTGGAAATTTCCATTACCTTTTTGAACCTTCTAACTATTTTCCTGGAGCCACACTCTTGCTGTTGTCCATTTCTTGGCATCGCGATGAAATCAAATAGAACTTCGCTTTTTTTTCAAGGAACCAGTTTCATGCTGTCCAATTCTTGGCATCGAATCAAAATGAAATAAAATCTACGCTGTACTTTTTTAGAACCAGCTTGATGCAGTTAATTTCTTGTCATCGTGTCATGTCAGAAAAATATATATTTTAATGGTTTTTTGAACGCCAACCTGGTTTCGTTTGTAGATGGCTGCCGCTGCATCCAATGACAGCAACAACAAGAAAAGAATCAGCTATCCAGATCTGGAGGAATCTATGCTCCAGTTCATCTTAGATACCTGCGAGTCCAGCATTTCCAAATACAACAAATTCTTGCAGGTATTTTGCTTTTCTTCTTGACCACTCAATCCGACTGAATTTAAAGTATATTATAAACATATATATTTCGTTTAATTGGTGATTTTTTTTAACAAGCCTTTTAATTATTTTTTTCTCCCGCTTTAAAATTTTGACCGTGATTGGGTTGTTCAACGATTCCGGGTGATCTTCCTTTTTTTCTTCAGAAAAAACAGTCGACCTTGATTTTTGGAGGAAGTTATTTCATGTATTTGTAAAACTGACTATTGTTTCTGATTAGTAAAAAAAAGAGTATCTGTTTTCTGTTGTACGCAAATTGAATATTCCATAGTGTGATTAATGGAAAGAGAAAAAAGAAGAGAGAAGAATTTGGGGCAAGAAGGAATAATTTTTATTGCTGAACTGGGCCCCCTTTTATAGAAGAAAAACTTCACTTGTTAGAAAGGGAATATTCCTAAGGAATATTCCCTGTTTCCAACGGTCATATATTTTGAATATATGACTGTTTGAAACAGAGAGGTCCAGCTGCTTTTAAAGCAGCTGGACTCTCCAACGGCTGGGTTTCAGCCGTTGGAGAGTTGGGCCTGACTGTGGTCAGGCCCAACATATATTAGGCCCTACTGGGCCTAATATATGGGCCCTACTGGGCCTACACTAATGGGCCCTTAATGGGCCCTTAGTGGGAAGTTAGGCGGCCCATGTTGGGCCTGAAGTAGTTATTTTTATTAATATCTCCTAGGGTTAGGCTATTACAGAGTACAAGGCCTCGGGCCCATTAGTTAGCTTAAACCCTACTAAGTATCCTCCATGACCTAACACATAGAAATGAGTTCTTGAGATCTATGATATCATTACCAAAAAAGTTTGCTGAATCGTCACAATAATTTCTTATCCTCATGATATTTCATGAAATAAAATTCAATGGCTTTTAATCTCAACTATTAACCTCTAGGGACTTTATGAAAAATTTATGATTTGTTAATTTACAGACCGGCGGATCCCTCGAGACTTCCACTTCTCCGAGCCAAATAAACCGGAAGCAGTTGCTGAAGCAGCTTGCATCAGATCTCTGCGCCAGCGAGCAGAGAATCCTGTATAGAACCCAATACGTATGCCCTTGACTCTCCTCCTAAAATTTGATTTTTGTTTATAAGTTGAAAATCTTTATTTTATTTCTCAGTGATCTGATTAATATTAGTGAATAAGTCAAGAATAAGATTTATAACAATGATACAAATTCTGACACCTTTAGCCCTTTCTTTAGGAGGGCACTAAGTTTTCTATCAGACCACAACTTAACGATCTGATTTATGTGAACACGTTTTTGAAGCTGCCGTTTCTTCATCATCATATTTCTCCATTACAAATCTTATTAAATTTAAAATCTTCTCCTATTATTTCTCTCTGTTTTAAGAAAAACTCCCATTCTTTCTCTCGGAATGATAAATCTTAGGATCTGAAATCTACCATGAATTTCCCTCTGGGCCTTATAAACAGTCGAATCTTATTATATTTTTGATGTTTGGTTAATAATAATAATTGGTTTAAGAATCTGATCTTTGTGAATAAGTTTTATGTCATTATGTCTTGATTCTTCTCTTGCAAATCACAAGCCTCTTCATCATTATATGAATATGTTTTGAATTTATTCTTAGTTGTTGAAGCTTTGGCCTCATAGACTGTTAGGCGCAAGTGTATTTCTGTAATTTAGAGAATAAATTGTGCTACTTTGCTCTAATCTTCTTGTGGTATGTCTGTTCTTTTGGTTAAATTTTATGGGTATGTTTAATCAACTAATGATTTTAATGCGTTTATATTTAAGTTTGCCATCAGTGGATTTTCAATTCGAATAATAGCGAGATATTCGTTAGCACTAGAAATTATTGAAGCCCAAAAATTAAAGGTTCATCAAAGTTTCTTTTGAAAAAATTCTGGGTTTCGTGTAGGTGTTGCGCAGGCGTTTACGGGACATGAAAACTGGTGGGTTGAAGGCTCTGAATATGTTCAATGGGATTATGAACATGTTTAGGTAAATAAATTCACCATTAGTATTCAATTCAGTTTGTAGTCGAATATTTGATTTTGTGTATTACATGTCATAAAGAAAACACGTCGGCCCCAAATTCCTCTATTGCATTCAAAATAATAATTTGTTTAGATTTCTTCTAGTGCATGATGCCATGGATTTGATAGACTTCTTTTATGTTGTTTTGTCTGATAGTATTATCAGATGGTTCCTGAATGAGTCTCAAAACAGACTACACCACTAATGCATAAAATTTTCAAAGATTAGTCCAGTGTCAAAGAGTTTTTTGAAAAAAATACTATTGTAAGGTTTAAAGTTAAAGATAGTTGACTTGGGCCAAAAATCATCTGATAAGATTTTGCCCATCCTGATGAATATGAATATACTGAGTCAACTACTATTCTTAATCATCTCCAAGTTAAGTTATTTGACCAAATGAACTGTATAAGACATAACCCAAGGATTAACCATCTGAGCATTCAGCTGCTGTGTAAAATACATCCTTGAATAAACATTCATCAAAACCTAATCAATGTCACATGAACAATGCCATTGATTACACACATCTTCGAGAAGTTATACATGTTTGCAAATATTCTAAGAATTCTATAACTGATCTTATCTTAATAATCCATTGGGGAGAAATGAATTTACACCCATAGAAAATTCTACTACAATTACCCATAAGATCCTTAGAACAAAGCCTCAATGTTAGGATAAATGGGCGGTCTAGATTGATTATTTTAGTGGACAAAGACAAACAACTTGGACTGTGATTATGATTGTAATTTTTGTTATGATTGTAGGAGATTAGTATAAGTCATTGGGTCCTCAAGATAGTCTAGATTGCTTTTACAAGGGATCTTCAATCAAAAGGTAATAGTACTTGGAGAATGGATGTTCGGGGCACATGCCGGGCCGTAGTAGACAACTGATGAACCTCAATAACTCAGATAAGAGTTGACTTTACCATCAGGTACATTAAGGTAAGAGTAATTTTGTGTGAATGTAAGATATATTATTATTGAACATGAAATTTGGTCCAAACATTGTTGCCGCTTTGAGATTCATCAAAATGTAATTACTCTCTGTCAATTTTGTGACAATAATAATTATATATCTTAAATGATACAGTCAGGAGATTAATTAATGGGGAAAGAACTTGGAACATATACATGTTAGAGTTAGTACATATACATGTTACATGTTAATTTAGAGGGAAAAGGACTTGGAACATATGCATGTTAGACATATGTATTTATAGTAGTGGCATGAGACAAGAGACCAGTTTGGTAGTGTTAGATAATATTGAGTCCTTGCATATTAAATTAATTGAGTATCATAATGTCAGAAAACTTTTGTTCAATCACACATAAAATACCAAAAAGGGTATACCAAATATATTAAGTTAGTATGTCATTGGAAGCTAACATAGTCGAATCTTAATATAAACCTAAAAATAAAATGCGTAATATGATTGAAAAACATCCTAATGGCCAATCAGGTGGCTAGTTTCTCATAATATGATTGGCTGTTGGATTGACATGCCAGTCTTTGATCTGCCATAAAATCAAATTCACGATTTTCTTTTATCTCTTTTCCTTTTCCTCAATACTTTTGTGCACATTGGTCTCTCTTTTTCTTATCTTTAGCTTCTAGCAACATCCTATCAAAATCGTTCCTTGTAAAAAATTACAAATTAATTCTTTCATGGCCGCATATTAATCTTTTATTTTATCATATAAGTCTGCATTCACACAAAATAATTGGTTCTGATAATAAAGAAGACACATCACAAATGGGAATAAATATAAAATGAACTTAAATTAATAAATTGATCAAGTAAAAAGGGGAAGATCAAGTGAAATAAATATGTAGAGCAGTGTAATCAACTTTCCTCAGTGAGGCTTTCTTTATACAAAGAAAGGAGAGATTCTATCAGCAGATGACAATGGAACAACCCAGATCTTCTGTATTATTGGGAGATTATCAGTGATACGGTTTGGTTATCCAGAGTTTTGAATTATTCGTAATGAGACTTGTCCATATAAATCATTTTACACAGTGCTTTATTCAATATACCTATTTTATTTCATTAGTACTCAGCTCATAAATAAATTACCTTTTATACACCCACATATTGGAAAAATATTGTCAAGCCAACAATCTGCTAATGGCGTGCCACATGATGCATGATAAACACAAAAAATAGGTATTAATTCGTCATTGGTGTTTTTGAGTTTAAATAATACAATATAAACCTGTACTCATGTAAATAAATCAAGCTAGTGATGGGTACATATCCTCTCCATAACGAACAATAATATTTAAATAATTATTGAAATAGTTATTAACCAGATGAGGGGATACATGATAAAGAGGCAAGGAAAATGTTTGGCGAGGAGGTAATAAGATTAAAATAATTAAGATAATGATGTGAGAGAGAAAATAAGAGCGACTGGGACGGAGAATGATGTGATGATAACAAGGTATGAAGATATACAGATCATAACCTCATTTGATGAGGACTTATTCTTAAACTTGTTTAGAAGTATACCAAAGAAGTTCATATGTTTGTTAGAAAGGACTAGATAACTCGATCTTAATGTTGGACATCATGATTTTGAGTTATGTCAAAATACTCTATCTAAGAGATGGTGATCTCTAACATATGAAGATGCTATTCTAACTTTTGGAATGAGCGAAGTTTTGAGCTTGGATGACACTCTGTAGAGTATGGTACCCAATATGAGTTAGTGAATCTTTTGATAAAGATTAGGTGCTGATGGAAAAATTGAAATTGTTCAAAGGAAAAGTTCATGGACAAAGGGTTCACACTAGCTGCTATGATACAGTCCACCAGAATCTTTCTCGCCATAGAAGCACACTATGATTATGGAATATAGAAATGGATGAAGGTGTATACGATACAACCTAGAATTATACATCCAAGTGTGCAAGCTGCCAGAATCCAATTATGGAATGAAACACGTATTCTGAAGTTAGATATGAGTTTTGATCGAGTGATCAAATCTCATGTCTTCATTGAGAATGAAGAGCGAGCCATGCGAGTATACATGAAGTCAAGTGGGAGCACAAATACAATCATAATTATCATATTCTTTAGGTAGAGTACATTCTATTCATTGAGAATGATGTCGAAATATGACATATATTCTTGACGTCTTGAGAAGACAAAAGAAATATTTTAGTTCATGGAGAAGACAGATTGAAACTCAAGGGTTACATAAAATTGAGTTTTTGAATGATGTTCAAATGATAGAAAGTCGACATTTGAAGTCTGCTTATACAGTATGCAAGTATAACCTATTGGAAAGTTCCCAAGTAGGTCAACTTAAAACTTGACAGCGAGAAAAGAAATACATCACTGTAGTTGAAGTCTCCAATCCGGAAAGAGTGATTGAAATGTTCATCACTAAATGATGGAGGGTCATCCAGTCGACCACGCCCCGATCCGTTGCCAGCCACGTTGTGAAGCCCGAGCGGACATGAAGAACCAACACTTCTACTATCAAGCTTCAAGAACCAGTCACGTTGTCTTGGAGCATGTCGAGACGTCTTTGTGTTTTTCCTATTATTTGTTATTTGGAATTGTCGGAGGCCCCTCCTGCGCAAGTACCGGCCTCCTGCGTATGTTTTCATTTTTAATAGTGATTTAGCTATCATCTTTAGGGGGAGGAAATCCATATTGGGCTTCTTCTCCCCCTAAAGATCCCTTTTAAGGGGAAGCCCAGTAGGCTTTCCACGATCACCACTTCCTCTCTATAAGGAGGAAGGGTGGACGTGGAAAAACAAAAAGAAGCCATTGTTGAAGAATCAGATCTTGTTCTTGTTTTATTGTCAGTTATTTTGTTCAATCGTGTTTTGTTTGATCTGCAAGAAGAAGAAGAAATCGAAGTAGAACCATCTTGAGGATTGCGGCAACGATTTTCTTCCTGCCGATAATCTTCAATCACGTTGGCATTTCTTAGTCTCTGAATTGTTGCCTCCATGATAAATCCATATTCACGATATGTTTTTCTTCGGCGACATAGTGTTGCCGATCAGTGATTACAATGACATTGGTGATGGATATTATGTGGCCGTCAAGCCAATCACACTACCATGATTATTTAAGTTCATTGAATAAATTATTTGCATTCATTACTATTCTGTGTGATGTTTATAATGAAGTCCATGAATACGTGCAATGACAAAGTGAATTATGATGAGATCATAATACAGTGATCACTAGTCTTTAAACATGTATTCTAAATATTCCTATTCGAGGATAGTCGAGACGGACATCGAATTATCTGGGTAGAATAGCACTAGCTGATCCTACTTATTCGATAAGTATAGCTGATCCTGTGGCTATTAGTGTGGAGACACTAAGGACAGATAGTGGGTGCTCTTTAGAGAAAGAGTTCACTGAATTGATCCGTAGGAATCCCTGAATGGTATTATACCTAAACGGCAATCAGGTTGATTCAAGTCACGGTTGTATAAGTGATCCACTGACCTGAGACACCAAGGACATCTCGTAAGCGGACGACTACATTTTGACTGTGATATATGAGTCTCTAATCATGGGATTCAAATAAGTTATATGATGGCGCGTCACCACCGGTCGTCATCGAGCCAGCAGCAGAGGAGCAGCAGGACGTCCCCGACTCTGCACCCGAGGAGCCGGCACTACCCAGCTCGCCACCGAGACGAGTCCAGCCACCACGACGAGCCGCCGCAGCAACACGGGATCCCCCATTCCGTTACTCGGCATGACGCGGACGCCGACCACCGGAGCACACCGTTACAGTCAGTTACTTTATCTTATAGTTTTTCCCTTTATTCGTATTGTCGTGTAGCGGGGGAAGGGCCCATATGAGGAACCCTTTCCCCCCCCCTTTTTATGTTGGGCCTGACAAGCCCGTTTCCTATTTTTCTTGCTTATTTTCCTTCCTTTTCTTTTGTGTTATTGGACTTAAGGAAGGGCCCATCTTCACCCATATATAAGGGGAAGAGGTGGGCGCTTCCCTCACCTTTGACCTAATTTTGAAGAATTGCACTTTGAGAAAGAAGGGTCAGGTCGTGGAGAAGAAGAGAAGAAAGAGGAAGAAGAGAAGAAAGAAGAAGAAGAAGAAAGGAAGAAGAGAAGGAGAAGAGAAGGGGAAGGGAAGGATCGCTCGCATCCGGGCCCTGCTTGAGCGGCGCTGACGCTGCGCAGCCGCCAGTCGCGCCCGCGCCACTGCCGATCAGCCGCGCCGCCTCAGCCGCGCTGCCGACCGCGCGACTCGCCTGCGCGACCAGCAGGGCCACCAGCTGCGCGACCTGGTCGTACCGCCGCCGTGTGCCTGCCCGACCGCCGCCGCCGAGCCGCGCCGCGTGTGCTGCCGCCGTTCCTGCTGTCGCGCGAGCGCCGTGCGTGCTGCCACCTGCCGCGCCGAGCCGACCGTGAGTGCGACCTGCTCGACCGACGCGCCGCAAGCACAACTGCCGGGTCCGCCGTGAGCTTGCACCGTGAGTCCGCATCGATCGTCATCGCCGAGCTGCGCCGCGCGCGCCGCCCCCGCTCTTGCTGCTGCACTGCTGCTGCTGCGCCCGGTCGCCTCCCCTTGTCACGTGCTCGTGATTGGCATACTCCTTCACCAGCGGCTCCTCTCGTGGAAGCTCCTACTCGAATCAACCGTCGCCCCGCGACGTAGGTACCTTGCTACCCTCGCTTCTTCGGTCCTTATTTCTTACAGTACTCTTTCGTATTGCCTCCACCGCGCTCGGGTTAGATAGGTGAGTGAGACAGATTGAGAGAACGACGAAACAAAGACGAGCGTCTTACCTGTCCGGTACGAGTCGGGACGCCCCGACGCGTGTGAGCATTCCAGTGGGAGTTACCCCATTCGACGACGTGCGCGCCCTCGACCCACCTCGGACGACTTGGAGGGCTGGTTCGACCCAGCTTGGCGACCCCGTCCCCGCTCCGGGTTGACTCTCATAGCTTGTCGGCGCATTGCACGTACCATAGTAGGACCATCATCCTCGTTATCGTCATACATACATTCCTGTTCTCCGCATATCCATCGGTTGACGTCGTGGACGTGAACCAATTAGTTAGTGATAGGACACCGAGTCCCTACCCTCGGTGACGGTCGGACGCCGTTGAGACGACGTCCGGCATCATTATAGATTGGATGTAGTAAGAAGCTTACGGAGATGTTTGAGTGGTCAAGACGGGATCATCTGCCCTCGGTATAAGAGGAGATTGACTCGAGGAAGACGATGGAAGAAAAATCCCTGGCCAGGGTAGTGAGGATATTGGAGAAGGCGTTCTCCAATGATCCCCGTTACGCATCAGTACTAATCGAATGACGGATTAGAGTTTGACGATAAACCATGCTCTAAGTCGTTCGAGAGTCTCGCGCGGATGATAGATTATACATATACAGAAACCGATGACGGTAAAGGTTCCACGAGAGAGTTCGAGACTACTCGGTATCTTCTAGAGCACGAGGTGTAGCTTGGCACCCCACGGGCTGGAAATTAACCTGTCGATTGGGTTAAATCGATCCTTATTTAGTTAATATATATGTTGATATAGTCAATTAATAAGGTTGGTCAATAAATGTTATTGGGCCATTTAAGTTATTAACTAGAACGATACATGGGCCTAGAGGGTCACACGCACAAGGTCATAAGGGCATTGGTGGATATATTTTTCTTTGGAGGGTTTTTGAGAAAAACCTTAAGTGAAATATAAAGGGGGAAAGGGGTCTCATTTTAGATATCCATGCAAGTTTAATTGGAGAGCCCCTCCCCTCTCCACTCTCTTCTGCACTTCCAAGGAAGAGTGTCTTCATGGTGAGGAGATCTTCAAGGTTCTCAAGAAGAACTGAAGAAGAAGAGGTGGAGATCCAAGCTCCGAGTGATCGCGTTGATACTTCTAGAGGCCGGACGCGTGAACGGCTTCAGAACGATCTCGGAACGACAAAGTCAAGGGTGGAACGTGTTCCCCAAAAGGTACTACAATGTTTTGTTTTATAGATCAATTGAGAATCGATCGACCATGCTTCCGCATCCATGGAATGTGTTTTTCATGGATGAACCAAACTACATAACCCAACAATTGGAAGTCTAAATTCTCCTATGGTGAATAGACCGCTCAGAATATTCTTACGGAGGTGTTTTATTTTTATTTTTATTGTTGTCGTGGATTCATGCTGGGGTTTGGCTGGTGATTCCAGAGAACACATTCGATTGCCTTACCCTCAATTGTGCAACTGAAGTTTGAACGATCACGGGAATTCAATTTGTCGGAAGCTGCCATAGAACATGATTGACACTGTGCAATATCAAAATGCTGCCTCCCTAAAGAGCCACTTGAAGCTTGCCCCTCTGTTTTAACTAATCTCTTCTATATCTGCCGATATTCCTTCAATCTCCACGGGTGATCACTGCCACCGGAGCTCTCTACGTCAGCTGCTGAATCATCTAAAAGGAACTGAATGAACAGTTTGACCCCCTTTCATAAAAGCTTGAAAAGGCTCTTCATTATCTAGAGGAATCATCCAGACGAACGAGGACGTTTTGGTCCTTCCAAGGCACTCGAAGCCAAGGTTCTATTTTCTCTCCCAGTTACATTGCATCTTAGTTACGTCTTTCAGTGCTGACTTTCGGACTGCTCCACCACTTAGAGAGAATTTGAATGTATATTTAGGTTTGCCACTGAATACTGTGTTAGTTAATTTTCTTGATGGTACTTGTTCGGTTTGTACTCATTGAAAGTGTGGACATTATTGGACGAAGAGTGTTCCCCACCACGTCGGTTCCTTCGATCTGGTTACTTGGATCATTGGGAGCATGATCGTGACTAAACTCGTCTTGTGTCATCCAATTGTTCTGCGTTTCAAGTCATCGACGATCTTCGTATTTCTCATTAAAATTTACTATAATCATATACGTCAATTTCTCGTTATCATTTTGCATTTAGAGCCAACCTTCTGCACATAACACAAAGTATCAATCCTGACCGCCGTGTTACATCACTAAACATGGAGTTATATTTGATCATAAACTTTATTCCATTGTTGTGCGACACCAATGGTGCTATTGCAAAAGTGAAAGAGTCTAAGTCTCATTTGAAGTTAGAGAACTTCCTTTGACACTTAACTTGTTTGGGAAGATCATCTTTAATAGGAGAATATGGAAGTGTTCCATTGACCGACAATATAGGAGATCTATAGACAAAGCCATTAGCTCAATGCATTTTGAGCATCACTCGAAAAAAAAGGCTTTTTTCACTAAGAGTGATTGGATTTTGTCCAAGTGGGAGATTGATGGAATTAAACGTGCCTGACAAGCCAATGATACATTCCATATTCATTAATAGAACATATCCATTATAGTGCGCGCGTGACGCTTGATAAGCTCGAAAAATGTGTGTTTAATATCGTTATTTAAGGTTTTTGAACTTAACCAATAAAATTTATTTATGTCTTAGTGCTCAAGTAAGGGGTCAAACCCTAGGGAGGTGATGGTGAAATTCAATTTTTGATCGAATTAGGGTGGAGAAAACAAAATTTAAAAGGTAAGATTTTATCTACTTGAGAGATAGTACAGTCTTGTAAATTGCAAGTAGAATGTCAACCCTTGCAATTTCAAGTGCAACCAAATTACTCTAGGTTATTTATCAACAGAGACTTGAAATCACCTAATTACTAAATTTGAATCAATCAATAGAATCTCAGTTATGATTACTTAGCAATTCTTGGAAAGCTTTGCCAAGTAACCCCCCAACTTGAATTGACTATATTTGACTGAATTTCCTTTAGATTTTTGCAAATTTAATACTCCTCTTCACTAACTTGTTTTGACAATGAAATCCATATTAGAAGTCGACCATTGACATTCATATTTTATTTGATTTGCAGACTTAAATTGGTTTGAATTATGTTTTTAGGTTATTTAGTGCATTTTAGTAAATTGATTAAATTCTAATTGATTTATGGTTTTTTTATCAAGGAATGTTCACTGGTTCTTTTCGGATCATAAACTATTTTTTTATCTAAATTGAATCCAGACTTTGGATAAACAATTTAGGTCTAAATTGTTTATCCAACTTAAATTTAGTGGTCATAAAACTACGTCCAATTAGCAGAGCTCGATTAAGCTTGCTAATTGAGAAATTTAGAACTAAATTTCTTGGAATTAAATTCAGTTATATTTGGCATGATTTAATCTGAACTAATGAATATTAAATGATTTGAAAAAAAATCAAATTCGAGAATTAAAAGAATTGAATTCAGAATTTAAGATGAAACTTTGAACGTAAACGAAATTATGAAGTTGCTAAAACTGACCATGAAATCAAGGGTAAAATGAATCCAGATTGAGCCTAGGAACACCATAAGTGACTTGGAATCGGCTTGAAAGAATTTCGTGCAACGAACAATCAGATTTTCCACGAATTGATGCTTGAATTTTGGGGAAGAATAGTTCGCCGGATCGTCAGAATTGCTTTCTAATTCGAGCTCCAAATGCACTTCAGGTCGTTCTTGAGTCGTCAAGGAAGCAAGGCAATCTCTCCTCAAGCTTAAAAATGAAGAATGTTTAACTCTTTTACCTCATTTATCACCGCAAAATCGGAAGAACAAGTTCTTCCGATTCTGTTATTTTTTTACTTTTATTTGCTTTGTACACAGGCTGAAGGAAGCATTGCGGTTGGGCCACATGGTGCCACGTACGCGTCGGCTTTCATACGCATGGTGCTGCGTATGTGCGATTTGCATGGACAAGGCTTGCGTGGACTGTGTGTGAGGATCAGAAATCCCATTGGTCCACGCAAGCTTTGCACAACTTAACTCCCTGCGTTGCACGAATCGAGATAAGTTGCATCTCATTGGTCGACACTTATGTGTGGTGTGCAACACACACGATGGTGTGCAAATGCATATCACGCAGTGGAAATGCCTATCGCAGCCCTGATTGGCCTGGACACTTCATGTATGCTCTGCACAACTTAACACTACTTTAGCGCTTAAACTGGCCCATTAAGGGCCAGTTTCATAAAAAAAATGATTTTTTTTAAAAGAAACTGAAATAGATTGTAAAAACCATTTATTAATGTGTAAAAAATGCTTTATTAATTTCTAACCTAAGTTTTAGTGTTAATTTCTTTTTTTGGCTTATAGAACTAGGTCAATTAAAAACATTTAATTCCTTATAAATTTCAACTCGAAAACATTTAAAATGTGTTAATTCACCTAATTATTTATCAAAGGTATTGTTTCTCTTGAAAATTAAGAAAAGTATGGTTTTAACATAAAATCATGATAACACACTAGAATTTGATATTTTAAACATTAAAATCCCACAAATATTTAAAACTAGCATTATATAAGGTCTTATTTGCATGTTATCAACCCCTATAATTAAATCCATGAATACATGATCCGACTTAGTGAATTATGATGAGATCATAATACAAAGATTAGTAGTCTTTAAACATGTGTTTTAAATATTTCTATTCGAAGGCTACACGAGAGGTACATCAAAGTATCTGGTAGAATAACACTATCTAGCCTCACTCATATGATGAGTATGGCGGATCCCGTAACCATTACTGTGGATACACTAAGGAGATAGTGGGTGCTCTTTAGTGGAAAGAGCTCACTGAATTGATCCGTACGAATCCCTGAATAGAATAATACTGAACTGTGAATCAGGTTGATTCACGTCGTGATTATGTAAGTGGTCCTTAGACCTGACACACCAAAGACGTCTTGTGGACGGACGGTTGTACTTTGACTATGACCAACGAGTCTCTAATCATGGGATTCTAAACGGTCTTAGTTCGGGTGCATCATGAAGTTCACGAAGATGATTGAGTGGTCAATATGGGATCATGCACCCCCGGTATAAGAGGTGACAGCTCAAGGAAGATGATGCGATGAAGTCCTCGGCCAAGGCTGTGAAATATCAGAGAAGAGTTCTCTGATGATTTCTGAATGGATCAGTACTCACTCGGATGACCAATTAGGATTTGACACTTGACCATACTCTAAGTCATCCAAGGAGCATCAAGTGGATGAGGGATTATACATATACGGTAACCGATGACAAACAAGTTCCATGAAGTGAGTCGATACACATTCCTTTGTATCTTTTAGAACACGAGGTATAGCTTGGCACCCCACATGTTGGAGACTCAACCTATCGATTGGGTTAAATCGATCCAACATTAATTAATCTATATGCTGATGTAGTCCATTAATTCATAAGGCCAATAAAGGTTATCGGGATGCTGGAGTTATTAATTAGACTGATACATGGGCCTAGAGGGTCACAAGCAAAAGGTCTTTTGGACGTCAGAAGATATATTTATGTTTTGGGGTATTTTATGAAAAATTCCCACTTAGTATAAATAAGGGAAGGACCTGAATGAAATCCACCCAGGCCAGAATTATTCTAGGGGCTTACCCTTCTTCTCCCTTTCTCCCCATGACTCTTCTCCATGCCTGATGCGATCGGGACGTCGTAATGACAACAATGGAGGTAGAACGGGCTCGTCTAGAGGAGGAGATCCAACATGTCGAGGACTGCACGGATACGTCTAGAGGCTGCACACGTGAGCAACTCGACTCGTCTCTCTCTGGGATTCAATAAATCACTGATGCAATCCGAGCAAAGGAACTTTATTTCAATTATTTTATCGATGCCGTTCGATTGTATTATGACTTACCGTTGTATGGAATCCTCACCTTCATCCATATCAAGGCCTCAAGAACCCAACAAGATGATGTGAGTGGCATAAGATATGAAAGGGCCATGGAAAACATGATGTAAATGTGTTAATAATATGTGTACAAGCTAACTATGATGATTAAAATAAACAATGTAAAGGGGGATACTTTCTATACATTACCATGCCATCTTTTTCGACTTATCTACTTCAAATAACACATATCTTTTTTGATTTCTTCCATAAGAATATTAATCCAATGTCATGAGAAAAATCCTAAAGATAAAGTGGGGAATGATCATTTGTGTGTGTTGAAATAGAATTTTTATTTGAAATAGAATGATCATTTATGTGTGTTGTTATGGTTATAATGATTAAGTATATTTTAAGAATGATATGATATTATATTTTATGGATGTTTGGTATTAATGAGTCAATGACATTCAAGATGAAGAATCATATTCATCAACTATGAATCAACGTCTGATAGAGACATTACAAAGTCAAATAAATATACGATGTCGTAACACATGACTTTTGTGCGACACCCTTGTAAAAATTAAAGGCGCACAATTATGAGGGGGAGAAAATGATATAACTTCTTGGCCGGCCACATAGGGGAAGATTACTAATGGGAGGGTTCTTCAAGGTTCCTAATTTTGTAAAGATAAGCTCTAGAAGGTTCTGACATCATATTCTCTAGTAAATCTAGTTCAGTTGCAATTATTTTGACATCATTTTAGTAATAAACACAGATTTTAATTATATAATATGTTTTATGGAATATTCTGACATCATATTCATAAATAAAATAAAATTTAAGTTGGTTATATATTTTTGAAATTTATGAAATCCAATTCATAAAGATATTATATTTAATGGCATAATACATTTTTTAAAAATAAATAAAGTTTAGATTTTATTTTAAAAATAATTTTCTGATATTATATGTGCTTCGTCATTTGTTGACACCCAATTATTTTGGTAGGGACCAATCAGTAGTTTTTTGCGAATCATTAGTGGCAGTAATCATTGCAAAAGGTGCCATTATGGAATTGTAAATTGATAGGCAAAAAGGTGCCAATTAAGAGATGCCATTTTTCTTTTGTTGATGTTCATGGACATGTGGACGCAGGAAAGAGGGTCATGTTTATTTGCAATAAATGCAACCGACTCGTTAGACATGTCGACACTGCAAAATCAGGTAATAAAAATTTCCATAAATGAGATAAGAAAGCAATGAAATGTTTCATAAAGAGACAATTTTCTCTCAAATGACAATAAGTTGATGGTATAAGCATCGATTGGACGAAACACACAAATATTTATGTACTTGTTTTAGAGATTCTAGGATGTGCTTTTCAACAATGATGAGATGCATTATATGTTAGTAATGTTGAATTTTCAACTATGTATACTACCATCAATAAGTTGATTATTATGCCAGGTAGAATGCAAGTCCATATATTTGTACCTAGTTTGAAAAGAAACAAGAGGCTATTTTCTATTTTCTGTTGTGTATGGTTGTTGCACATGCAAGTGAGAGAGTGAGAGTTGTCCTGAAGCCCCAACAGAAAGGTATCAGAGCTGGTGTTCTGTGAGATTTGAAGAATAGAAAAGTCAGAGCAAAGCTCCAAAGGTCCAACCTACATATTTATTACAACAGTAACCTAACGCTGAGTTGAGTTTTGTTTTGTTTTCGTTTAGTTTTTTTTAAAAATGACTGAGAGAGCACCATGGGAAGGTTCTATTATTAGTGCAATTCATTTTAATGGATAAAAATATTCTATGTGGAGTGCAAAGATGAAGTTGTTATTCAGAAGTCAAGAATTACGGGAAATTGTTGAAAACAGTTTTGTGCCTGATGAAACAAAGAAAACTGAATGTAGAGATTTGAATAGAAGAGATGCAAAGGCTTTGTTTATTATTCAATAATCAGTTACTGAAAAGGTAGTTACAAAGATTTGAGAGGCAACTACATCACATGATGCTTGGTTTATTTTCATGGAGGTGATAAAGTGGAAATGGTAAAATTATAAACATTGAGAAGAGAGTTTGAATCTGTCTATGTAGGTTGAGGAATCCATCCAAGACTATTTTACGAGAGTTTTCTTGATTGTGAATCTAATGAGAAGATATGGAGAATATCTTTTAGAGAGGAAAATAGTGGAGAAGATCCTATGAAGCTTGCCACAACACTTGATCATGTGGTTACCACAATTTAAGAATCCAAAGTTTTGATACATATACTCATGACGATCTGACAAGTTCTTTGATTGATCAGGAATAGAGAATGAACAGGTCAAAGGATAAATAAATTGAAAAAGCCTTTAAGGAAAATATTGATATGTGTAATAGAGAAGATCAAGCTATGCTGTCATGCTCAAGTCAATTCTATAGAGGAAGGGGTAGAGGAAGATTGATAAGAGGAGGCCTGCAAGACAACCAGCAAGGATACTATTTTAATCAAGAAAGAGGATTTGGAAGATGATGTGTAAGAATCTTTAGAGTCAGAGGTTTAAGCAGAGGATGAGGTCGAGGAAGAGGAAGATATCACTGGAGTAGAAGAGATGGTAATGAAAATCCAGAGGGAAGAAAAATATTTCAATGTAATTATTGCAAGAGATATGGAAATATTGAATCATATGGTTTTCAACAGAGATATATTTTTTGAATTTTATGAGATGCCAAGAGAAGTTAAGGTGGGTGATGGAAAGAATGTGAAAATTAAAGAAAAAGGTACAACTGAAGTTCAGACTTTAGGAGGAAAGAAGAGGCTGGAAGATGTATATTTAGTTCCAAAATTTCATCACAACTTATTGAGTTTGGGGGAATGATGGAGAAAGGTGTGAAATTTCATTTTGAAATATTACATATATTATTAAGAACCAGACGAAGGAGAAGTCAGCCATGTATATTAAACGTATTGTAAGAGGATGTTTCCCGTGAAAATATAAATTTTTATTAATCATGCAATGATTTCAGAAAGATGAACAATAATGGGTATGGGATATGAAGTTTGGTCATTTGAATTTAAGGCCATTAAAGTTTTTGGGTAAACAGAAGCTTGTATATGGCCTACCGTTTATTTTTGAAGAAAATGATATTTGTGTGGGTCGCATCTATGGAAAGCAGAAGAAGATAAAATTTTCAAATGAGTATCCATGGAGAGGAAGAGAACCTTTGGAAATAATTCATGCAGATGCATGTGAACCTATGAAAGCATCATCTTTGATTGGAAGTAGGTATTTCTTACTATTTGTTGATGATTATTCAAGAATGTGCTGGATTTATTTTTTGAAATAGAAATTAGAGGTATTTGATAAATTATTGAATTCAAAGATATGGATGAAAATATGTGTGGACATACCTTGAAAATTCTACGTACAGATAGAGGAGGTTAATTTTTTGCACGGAATGTGATGACTATTCTAGAAAAGTTGGCATTCAGAGACAATTTACTGTGAGGATGATACCTCAGCAGAATGGAGTTGCTGAGAGGAAGGACATGACACTTTTTGAAGCTGCTAGGACCATGATGCATGAAAAAAATCTGCCTACTGAATTTTGGTTTGAAGCAGTAGCTGTTCCAGCTTTTATTCAGAATATTCAAAAGCAATACGTGACATAACACCTTATGAAGCATGGTGTGAGAAGGCACCAATTGTTAGTCATTTATGAGTATTTGGATACATTGCTTATGCTTTAATTGAATAAAGTGAACATGTCAAGTTGGACAAGAAAAGTGAAAAATGCAAATTTGTTGGGTAAAGTAATAAAAGCAAAGGTTACCAATTATATAATCCTTCTTGTCAAAAAAGGTGATTATAAGAAGATATGTCTTTTTACAAGGAAGACTTTTGGGATAGGAGTGAAAAGCCTTACATGTCAAGGAGGAGAAATAAATGCAGAAATAGAACGAATGAAATGGAGAGAGTATGATTCTATTCTTGATTCAGATAGAGATTCTGGATCAAAAGTGATTGGAGATGAATCATCATCACCACAAAGATAGACAAGGTTAGTATGAGAATTATATGAAAAAGATAATTTTGAATTTTTTTCAAAGGATGAACCAGTATGTTTTGATGAAACTAAAACAAGAAAGACTGGAAGCATGCGATGGAAGATCAAAGCAAGTGTATTGAGAAAAATGACACATGGGAGCTTGTGGGTCTACCATCTTCAATCAAACCTATTGGAGTAAAATGGGTGTACAAAATCTAGCATTCAGTAGATGGGAGTGTACAGAGGTATACGACACAATTAGTAACCAAAATTTATGAAAAAAATTATGGAATGGACTATTTTGAAACATTTTCACCTGTTGGAAGACTTTCAACACAGAATTTTTTAATCCATTACGGCTCAAAAATCATGGAAGGTATATCAGTTTGATGTTAAATCTGCTTTCTTGAATGGTATTTTGAATGAAGAAGTTCATGTTATATAACCTGAAGGATTTTTGGTAAAAAGGAAAGATGATAAAGTATACAAGTTGATGAAAGCTTTATATGGTTTTAAAAAAGCACCAAGAGAATGTTATTGATGATTACACTCCTTATTGATCAAGTAAACTTGTCAGAGAAGTGAAAATGAACATACCTCATACATCAAGAAGAGCAAAGTGATATTCTGACTGTAAGTATTTACAATATGATTTATATGGGATCTTCTGATTTTCTTATTCTAGAATTCAAGAACTTAATGATGTCTGAATTTGAGATAACTAATCTTGGTTTACTTCATCATTTTGATATTGGTATTCAAATATTTCAAGATGAAAATGAATATTTATTTCTCAATAGAGTTATGCGACAGAAATGCTAAAAAAATGACTACATACACTATTCCTATGAATTCGAATGAAAAGCTAACTTTGAATGATGGTATGACTATGGTGGATGTGCAATTTGATAGAAGCATGGTGGGGAGTTCGATGTATTTGACAAATACAACACCAAATATTATGCTATCTGTGAGTTTGTGTCAAGAAGTTTGAGTTATCCTTCTACTCATCATTTTGGATCAGTGAAAATAGTTATGAGATTAATATATGAAACCAAAGAGTATGGATAATTTTATGACAGATCATCTAATATTTAGTTGACAGGAAATGTATCAAGTAATTGGGCTGGAGATAGAGATGAAATAAAGAGTACAATGAATTTATTTTTCTCATTGGCTAAAGAGCTATCCCATGGAGTTCAAAGAAGCAGGAGGCAATTGCATAATCTTCTTCATAAGCTAAGTATGTGGCTGCAGAAAGTACAAGTCAACATGGAATATGGATCAAAAGGATTTTGAAAGATCTTAGTGTGGATGAAGAAAAGCTTTTATTTTGTTATGTGATAGCATGTCCCAGAATCCAGTATTTCATCGAAGAACCAAGCATTTATAAATATAGCATCATTATATTAGAGAACATGTCAATGCCAGAGCAATTAATATGCAACATTGTTCATATATTGATCAAGTACCAGATGGGTCCCCCAAAGCTTAGATTCAAGGAGGATTGGAGAAGTTTTGGGATCATCTGGGTGTCAAAAAGTCAACATTGAGGGTGATATGTTAGTAATGTTAACTTTTCTGCTATGTATACTATCATTAGTATGTAGGTTACTATGTCAGGTGCTATGTCGGCTAGAATACAATTCCATATATATGTACCTAGTTTGAAAAGAAACAAGGAATTATTTTCTATTTTCTTTAGTGTATGGTGTGTTGCACATGGAAGTGAGAGAGTGAGAGTGGTACTTAATGTGGAAAGTTTTGCAAAGTACTTTGAAAATCCAACATATATGGTGACATAAGGGTGATTCATGCGGATTGATGAGGAGTTAGAAAAAATGAATGATTTAGAATGATCCAATTCAGAATGAAAAATTTGATGATGTAGGAGTTTAGGGGTAAAATGTTGAGAACAAGTTTATCCATCCATGTGGATCTTATACATGTATCCGCGCGGTCCTTGAAACATTTAATCTGCATGTTTTCTAATCAATAAGCAGTGCCATCACTTCAGATGATATTCTCACTCTTCTAGTCACGCTTGGAGGGTAGAGTGGCTAAGGAAAGAGGGAGAAGAGGTAGGGTAACTCAATGAGGTATTGGCACAGTGATGAAGGAAAATTGCATACCCATTTTTAATAGATGTACCCCATCTTGGCCACGTCAGCTTCTTAGTCATCCTGGCCCGTCAACCGCCCCTGCTCTGATTCACCAGCTCGTGTGGTCCCTCGTGCGTGTTAGTGCCCTGCAACCAATCAAAACTCTACAAAAGATAGAAAATATTTAAATTTAATATATATATTAAATCTGACTGTCTGATCTTCTTCAAGAAGATTGGATGTCTGAGATTAGTTCGTCTTTGAAGAAAGCCCAGTATGACTTGGGCTTTGGGCCAAATCGGCAGGAGGCCCGATCAATATTTCGTTTCTTCTTCTTAAGATCATGGCCTGTTGGGCTACGGTCCATATTTTAAAATTCCAGGCCTGGGCCGTGCGGAGCTCAAACTTAGAAGGTTAATTTAATCCCATATCAGATCATTCGGAAACATTTAACACTATATATATTCTGCTCGATGTTAGAAGATGAAATAAATCAACTCCCCTCGCATGCGCGTGCACGAGCCTTAGTGTGGGCCTTATGCGCGGTGGGCCTCTGTGAGGCTCCTTGTCAGACTGCTCAGGCTTGTAATGGGGGAAGCTCTTGCCGATGACAGGTAGGATTGATCTCCCTGGCATGCTTGTGGCTGGCTTGGCTGCTGCGCCCTAGCTCAGCCTAGCTACTGAGTTTATTTTTTTTGGTATTATTTTTCCTGAAAAGTATAAGCTTAAATACTAGAAAAAGATAAAATTATCAAACATTTTAAGCATATTTTCAAAAGAATTAGTAGGTTGGTAAATCATGCTACATATTATATGAAAAGTGTTATTTTTACCACTTGCTTCATCTAATGCCTGATATTGAAATTGATCTAAAGAGGAGGATAATATAAGTTGACATTAAAAGATGCACGATTTCATGATGCATTTATAGTTTATCACATAGATTATTTTATTCCGAGATCCTGCTCTTTTACACGTACCAAAATTTTTTCATAAAAAACTATACTTAAATTATATTCTTGAACCTAGCCCCCTTAAGAAAGTAAAGATGATAGACGTCTCACTTATTTGATGTCCAACTGCCTCTAATAGCTCAGTATTGGTCTGAAGCGTTTGAAATATTCATTTGGAGTCATTGTACCCTTCTACACGTTATCAAGTTGCCTATGCAGCCGCATAATTCAAGATTGATTTCTGGTGGCCAAGGTACTTTCCAGATTTTACCTATCCTCTCAAGAAGATCTTGCTATGGTGACAAAGGGAATGATCAACTTATAAATGGTTGAGTAAAGAAAACTAAGAATCTGCTGGTCAATTCTCTACCAGGTTTTGAACACAATATTTTCCGCCATATTTCCTTGCTGATCTGTAATCGAAATAAGATAAATTATTTATATAAATATATTTAAATTATACCCATGGATGAGAGGTAGTTTTCGACCAGCAACGAATGATGGTCTTACAAGATTAGTAGTTATCAGACTGTAGCTTCATTGCAACGGTTGTTACAGGCAGAATCCAATGGGCACTTGCCCAAAGGGAGCCATACTCATCATATTAGAGGTACTGCCAACAATGGTGGCAAGCTTTCCTTCAGCTATATCACACATCAGCCTGTTCTTATACCATGTTAAGATCTTGTGCATCAGAGATAAATAATCAGGAAAGCGATAACTTGCAAATTAACATGTTTAATTGATGAATTTCACATTATATTTATGTGTTTTAATGACCATATTTGTATGTTATCATATACAAATGGAGATAAATATTATACATTTTGATTTTATTGTTATTTATAAATTTATAGTATTTTTACATGGTATTTAACCTCATTTCATTGAAGAAATATTTTTTACAGGGCTTAAAATACTTGGCTAAAGGTTGGTAAGTGTTCTCTTAATTTTTATTGAATTTTCCCATATTTTTATATAATTTTTGTCCATTCTACAGCCAAGAAATGATTTTTACAAATTTAAAGAATATATTTTATTTATCTAGTATTTAAAATATGTTTTTTTAGTTCGTCTATTAAATAACGCACAAATCATTGGCTCAAATGATTTTTATCGCGTCGATTCGCCGCGTGCACTGATTGCACACGGCAACCAACACACGCAGGTTTATAGCTATTAAAGAAAAGTCGTTTTATTTAATATATGCGGTGCCGATTCATCACGTGCATTAAATGCACACAGAAATCAATGCTGCATATATTAAATAAAATGAGGGTAAGCTCACCTCTCTATTATTTTATTTTAAAGGGGCGCTGGCGAGGGCGACGTGGCTTATTTTTATCCATTCAAAGGGAGCATCCATTATTCAATAATTTTTGCCTGTGGAAGTGCACAACACGTGTCAGAATGCGATCCGAGAAGGGAGGAAAATGAAAAAAAAGCGTCAACTAATAAAAAAAGGCCATTTATGAGATTTTTTGAAGAGAGATAAAAGATCAAACGGTTGAGATTAAGCGCCAGTAAAACCTTGATATCTTGAGATCTAGACATCCAATTGGCTGAAATTTTGAGGGCATGTTTGTCTTTTTCCCTCTAGATTCCTTAGGGTTGGATCTTTAAATAGAGGTCTGGAAAAGGGCGAAATTCACTTTTTGAAGCTCTCCCCAAGGATTTGGCCAGGAAGGACGCAGGAGTTGCTTTGGAAGTCGACACATCTTGATTCTGCATACAAAGTTGTAAGTTTCTAATTTGTATTTTGAACTTCTTCTTGAGAGATTCTAAAACCCCTTGGCATAGGCAAAATGTACATGCCCTAGAAGTTATTTTGAATGAAATTAACATTTCAATTTGATTCTGATTTGAGATCTGATTTTTAATCTTTAATTTTAAATAGATTTGGAACAATTCTGCGTTTTTAGATTTTTAAATTAGGACCGGATTTCAGTTTTTCCCAAATTCTTCACTTTATCTCTCTAGGTTAGTTCGTCTATTTTCTCTCTCTAGATTTCAAAAATGATTGTTTGGAAATTCAATTCAATATATAAAAAAACCTAAATATAAAATTTCATCCGAAAATTCATCCATCTTGAAGTCCAATTTCAAAAATCCCTTCTTGATTATTAATTCCCAATTTTAATTCATAAAAAATGTCTTAAAATTCTATAATAATTGGGAAATTAATAATTCAAATTAATCTGATCTTATAATTAAAATTATCCTATCTTGAGTGTTTTGACCGAAGATATTTAAAATCAAAATTAAGTTGTTACTTAATTTTGATTAATTAAAAACATAATTAGATATAATTAAGGTTTTTGAATTGCAAAATTAATTCATTCATGAATTAGTTTATTTAAAATTGGATAAATATTCTTGCTTGTTGCCTCCTTATGGTTAGACCCCTTGCTTGCTCTATACACTGTATTCAGTGATTAAGGGTATTTACAAATTTTATTGCATAAGTCTAAAAGCCCATACAACGATGTATTTACACATCATTTTTAGGCTTATCAAACAGAGAGGGAGAGGGAGGGGGGGGAGGGAGGGAGAGAGAGAGGGAGAGAGAGAGAGAGAGAGAGAGAGAGAGAGAGGGAGATGAGAGGGGGGGGAGAGAGAGAGAGAGAGAGAGAGAGAGAGAGAGAGAGAGAGAGAGATAGAGAGAGAGAGACAGAGAGACAGAGACATATAGAGAGAGAGAGAGAGAGAGAGAGAGAGAGAGAGAGAGAGAGAGAGAGAGAGAGAGAGAGAGAGAGAGAGAGAGAGAGAGAGAGAGAGAGAGAGAGAGAGAGAGAGAGAGAGAGAGAGAGAGAGAGAGAGAGACCAAAAAGTTGGCTAATATCGTTATATTCCATAAAAATATCTCGTAACATTGATTCACATTTATTACATAGTATGGCAGTGTGAATAAGGGAATTTTTCTCTGTTTTAATCATAACCATTATACCAAATTACAACGGATAGATTTGATTATATCCTGACCATTAAAATGTTTTCTAGATATGGTTGAATCTGAGCACTCTATCTTTGATCCTATCTATGTTTGAACTAGAAATTCAATCCTGAATGCTAATTAACTTAAGAGTATAGGATACCTATCTTATTATTACTAGCGAGTCTTTATTTAAGTTCCTATTGGTCTTCCTGCTGACGGTGCTGTCAGGTTTGATGACTCATCTTCCTCCATTATTTCCTTTTACTTTTCCCGTTCTTAATCTTTCTCTTGTGTTCTCTGTCCACATTCTTCTTCTTCTCCTTCCCCTCTATCACTCCCTCTCTTTCTCTTATTGGATTCCCCACTTCCTCTCCCTCTGATTTGCTTAGATTTCTTTATCTCTCTCTCTCTCTCTCTCAATATATCTACTTCTTTCTCTCCAGTTCTCCCTCTCACTCCCTCACGTTCTCTGATTTCTATTTTGATTCCTCTGTAGGCAGGTCTCACACCCACACACGACTTAGAATAAAGAAGAGAGAAGGACAGAGCTACAACTTTGAAAAAAACTTTAGATGGCATTCTTGTGTGGAAAAAAACATGCAAAAGTGGCTCATTTATAGAGCAAAGGATAATAGCTTGGTCGTAACTGCCTTGCCATGAACGAAAGAAAAAACAATGATGAAATGGACAAAGTGGAGGAGAAAAGAAAGTCCCGTTGGCCATCTGTTCAGCCGATTTTCCCATTAAGTTTGAATTAGCCAACATTTCCCCCTCAAGCTTGACGTTCAGCTTCTGTCAGATTCAGCTTCCTTCGTAGTTCAATAAACTTTGTTTTTCCCAGGGACTTGGTAAAAGATGTCTGCCAATTGTTCATTAGAGCTGACATGCTCTAGAACAATCTCCTTCTTCTCAAGACAAAAATGAATAAAATGATATTGAGTCTCAATGTGCTTTGAGCGGCTATGGAACAGTGGGTTCTTGGATAAAGCAATAGCAGACTTGTTGTCTATCTTCAAATTGAAAGGAATCTGTTCTGTGCTCTTAATTTTTCTTATCAATCAAGAAAGCCACACACCTTCATATGCAGTAGTAGTGGTAGTTACATATTCTGCTTCACAAAATGAGATTGTCACAATCTTCTGCTTTTATGATCCCCAACAAATCATATTTGGCCCATGGAAGAATACCATTTCAGTTTTACTCTTTCGATCTTTCTTGGTCTCCAGCATAATCACTATCTGAATAACCCATGATAACATATTCTCCTCCTTTCTCATAGACCAAACCGAAATCCAGTGTTCCCTTCACATACCTTAGTATTTTCTTGGCAGCTCCCATATGTTCAGTCGTTGGATTCTCCATGTAAGAAAACCAACTGAGAACATTATGTCAGGTCTAGTATGGGTCAAATACCTCAGGCTTCCAATGAGGCTTCTATACTCTGTGGAATTCACTGGTGGATGAACTCCTTTTATGCTGAATTTGCATCTTGCTTCCAAAGAATCTGAGTTGGATTACAATCCATCATGCCGTAATGTTCCAACATCGTCTTAGAATATTCTCTATGATCCAACCTGATTTTTCCACTCTTTTGAGACATCTAAATTCCCAAGTATTAAGTAAGTAATCCAAGATCACTCATCTCAAACTCTTGCTTCATTTGGGCTTTAAACTTCTCAATGTTTTCTTTACTTGGACCTGTCACAATGAGATCATCAACATATACACCAATAAACAAGTAAAAATTACCAGAGATTTTGTAGTAGACTGCATGTTCCTCTGAACTTCTTGTGAATCCAAGAGAAAACAAGCACATGTCTAATTTGGTGTACCAAGCTCTAGGCGCTTGCTTCAAGCCATAAAGAGCCTTTTCAACTTCATCACGAGGTGCTCACTTCCTTTCTTCACATAACCCTCAGGCTGCTTCACATAAATATCTTCTTCCAAATCTCTATTAAGAAAGGCACATTTAACATCCATGTGATGAATTTGGCATCCACCTTGTGCTGCAAGAGAGATTAGTACTCTAATAGTCTCCATCCTTGCAACTGGAGCATAAACTTCTTCATAATCAATCCCATGCTTCTGAACATACCCTTTAGCTACTAACCTGGCTTTATGTCTAGCCACGTCTGCATGTGGGTTCCTCTTCAATTTGTAAACCCATTTAATACTGATGGGCTTACAACCAGGTGGTGGAGTGACCATTGTCCAAGTGTCATTCTTCTTTATAGCTTCAAGCTCCTCCTCCATGGCATACCTCCATTCTTCTACCTTTGGAGCTTCAATATAAGTGGCAGGCTCCTCTTGAGCCAAAAATAATTCTGATGAATAAACATGTATTTGTTCAGAATCATCATAAACCTCTCAAGGCTTCTTAGTCTTCTAGGTGAATCCTCCTATGAAGTCGGATGCACACGATGTCCATGGTCTGAAGTGTGATCAGAACCTTCTTCTTGAGTTTGATGTTGATCTTCATGCTCCACATAGTCATCCTGACCATCATCCACATTTGTCAGTTCATAAATATTTGAAAAAGAGAGCATACCTCTATCTTCGTGATCATTAGAGGTCTCCCAATTCCAATGACTGCCTTCTTCAAATGTCACATCTCTACTAACATGAACTTTTTTAGTCTGTGGATCATAGAATCTGTAGGCTTTGCTTCTAGTAACATATCCAATAAAAATCATAGGTTTACTCCAATCATCCAATTTTTTTAGGTTCTCTCCCAATACTTTCACATGGGCTGGAGAACCAAACACTCTCAAGTGCTCTATATTTGCTTTTATTCTTGACCAAATTTCAAAAGGAGTAACACCATCAAGACATCTAGTAGGAGCACAATTCAATATATAAACACAAGTTTTTACTGCCTCACCCCAAAGTTCATGAGGTAGATGCTTCTCCTTCAACATACTTCTGACCATGCCCATGATAGTCCTGTTCCTTCTTTCAACCACACCATTCTGCTGTCGGGAATATGGGGCTGAGAGGTAGACGCTTGATTCCCTGATCATCAAAAGAATAAATAAATTCTGAGGAGTTAAACTCTCCTCCTTGATCAGTTATGAGAGTTCCAATCTTCACACCCTTCTCCTTTTTTGCCATCACCTTGAAAATGAAAAATTTTTGGAACGCCGCGCTCTTCTCCTTCAGAACTGAGACTCACATAAGTCGAGAATAGTCATCAACCAGCGGTAAGAAATACCTTCTTCCTCCAAATGTGGCAGGTGATATTCGTCCACAAAGATCACCATGGACAAGCTCCAAGGGCCTAGAAGCCCTGAACGACGCAGCTGGAGGAAATGGGCGTCTATGTTGCTTGCTAGCAACACAATATTTACAGAGATTTTTAGGGACTTCAAGTTGAGGTAGACCCTTGACTATCTCTTGAGATGATAACTTTTTCAATGAATGAAAATTCAAATGCCCGTACCTCTTGTGCCACGTCCAAGTCAGATCTGATTTTCTCTCAACAACCATGCAATTCACCATTGGATTCAACTTCAACAAATAGAGGCGTGATCTAGTTTCATGCACCTTCACTAGAAGCCTTCCTTGTTCATCAAATATGAAGAGAAAGCCCGCCTCCAACACTGTCTTGAATCCTTGCTCATCTAACTGTCCAAGACTCACAATGTTGGAATATAGAGGACTCACAAGGCTTAAGTTTTGGAATATAGAGGACATTACCCAGCTCCACTTGTCCTCCATCTTGACGCCTTAACATAATGCATCCTTTGCCACAAATTGCCAAGATAGACCCATTTCTAAACCACACAGAACCATTTAGTTTTTGAAACCAGCTTCTATCACCCGTTATGTGGTTGGTTCCACCGGTATCAAGATACCACGTCCCATCTTCCAAGTGTTGCTCCTCGACTCCTTGGAACAGCACATCAGTGGGTTCTTCAGCAACTGCCATGAGGATGCCGATGGTTCTCTGTCATCAGCATCTGCAAGGTGTGCCGTTTCCTCCTTGACTCTGCGACATTCATAAGCATAATGTCCAAGTTTTTGACAATTGTAACATCTCACCTTGGACTTGTCACAGGGCTTCTCTTCATCCTGATTATCATAACCTCTTCCACCATATCCTCTTCCTCTGCTTCTGCCACGGCCTCTTCCACGACTGTGACCTCTGCCCCGGGAGCTTTCACCATCATACTTCTTGATTTTCCCCATTGGTTTGGCCAAAAGAACCTGCTCATCTCTTTTGACTCAATGATCTTTCATCTTGTCCACATGGAGCTTGAGAGATCCAACAGCTTCATCCAATGTCACAGTATCAATATTAGTGAATTGCTAAATTGCTGTTGTGACAACATTAAACTTAGCCGGCGTAGCACGGAGGAATTTGGCTACGACAACCTTTTCTTCAATGAATTCACCAAGACTTCCCATCTCAGTGACAACTTCAGAGAGCTTCTCTGCAAAGTCAGTCACAGTCTCATTGTCACTCATCACGGGTGTCTCAAATTGCTTCCTCAAGGATTGAATCTTCGCCTTTATCACTTGATCGACACCAACATTCTTCTTGCGCAAAATTTCCCACATCTCTTTTGCACTTTTCTTGACATCAAGCTGCGTGGTGATCCCCTCTGAGATCATGCCAAGCATGGTAGACAACGCTTGTCGATATTTTGTCCTCCACATGGCTCAAGTCTCAACAGCATCCCAAAGTCCATGTGCCTTCAGAAGGACTTCCATTCTCATTGTCCAATGGCAGCTAGTTTTCGAAAGCATAAGAAAACTATTACCCGATTTGCAGTAGAAGCTGTGACGTTCCACTCCGTAGGCGATGCATCATCAGCTTGAGATGCAGCTTGTCTCCTCTTGGGTGGCATGGTAGCTTCTCCTCTCTCCTTGGATCAGGTTCGTGTTGATACCAATTGTAAGTAGGTCTCACACCCACTCATGACTTAGAAGAAAGAAGAGAGAAGGAGAGAGCTACAGCTTTGAACAAAACTTTCGATGGCATTCCTGTGTGGGGAAAAAACATACAAAAAGTGGCTCATTTATAGAGCAAAAGATAATAGCTTGGTTGTAACTGCCTTGCCATGAACGAAAGAAAAAAAAAATGATGAAATGGAAAGAGTGGAGGAGAAAAGAAAGGCCCGTTGGCTATCTGTCCAGCCAATTTTCCCATCAAGTTTGAATAAGCCAACATCCTCCCCCTTTGTCTCTTCCAATCATTCCCTTTCTCTCTCTTCTGTTCTCTCCCACTCTCTTCCATTTTGTCTCTCTCTCTCTCTCTCTCTCCCTTTCTAGGTTTTTCCACATCCCTTGCTCTTGCATTGTGGACACCGGTTCCTCATCAATGTGTAGTGTTCTCTGCATTTACTGATGATATTTCATTAGTTACTGATGTAAGCGCATAATACACACTTGGAAGGTCATGATGTAAATGACAAAACATGTTTGGAATGGCCCTTGCGACGTAGGGTCATCAATACTGGATTTTGGAAGTACGAGCGACAAGTCCTCAAAATGATCAGTCAGCTCTTTTCAGATTGATTTCTCCAGACGAAACTGGCCATAGTAAATATGCTAACGTGGTCTGCAACTGCTGACCATAAACTTTGAAGCATCTGCAACTTCTGTAGTAGAGGTCTGTGGAGTCAAAAACCCCAAATACTCCCAAAATCCCATACGAACTAACTCCATGAAGAGTTTGTCAACACAAGCTACTTGTCCACATACAATATTCCAATCGAGAAAAAATCACACCAGAAACACACCAAGATTGGAATCAAACATCGGGCAGGCTATGGCAGCGGAGTTTCACGAAAGGGGCAGAATCTATAGGTTAGAGGAGAACTCAGGAGAGAAGAAGAAGAAAGGGGATAAACTTTTACAAAATACCAGTCATGGTTTCTCTCTACGACACTGCCCTTTTAAAGAAAACAAATATACTTCTTAAACGTTAGGAGTCTTGACTCCGCCAAATGGAGTGACATTTACTGTGTCAGTTAGTCTCTTTGTTTTGCAATTTATTTAGTGTTCTATAAAATTTCATTATGGACTGATTGAGTTTAAAATGATGGGGCTTAAATTTGAGCAATATTCCCTTCTATTCGCTTTTGTCAATTCTCCTCTCTTTCTCTCGCTATCTTCAATTTACACAACTTTTTCTATCTCACATTTGGCATTTCTCTATTCTGATTTTCTTTTATCTTTCTTCTCATGTTAATTGATATGGTTACGCCCTAAAATTTATCAGGATCAACCTAGAAAGCTATGCAACTTAAAACTTTCTATCAAGTCAGGGTTTTCTAGTATTGAATATTAAGTTTGTGGGTTTATACACTCAACGGTTTTGAGACTTTCAAGCATGTTGAAAATCTACAAGAAGCGATGAAAAAGGACATGACATATTGAAGACTATGAATATAGTGGTTATCACTTCCATCTAGGTGATACTATGCTGGATTTTTAGGAAATGATAGCTCCAAATCCTGGTATCATACCCACTAAGGAGTGATGCAGGATGACTAGGACTGGCGCAAGTAGGATAGGCTAAATCAACTAGGGATGGCTAAAACATACCACAAATCAACGCGATCGACTTCAAACATTTAAATATGGAAAAAATGTTGATGGTGCAGCCCCTTTCCTTGATTGAGGTTGGAACGACTGCCCTACAACCATCACGCCAAATCCAATATCTCAAACGGTTGATTACGAGAAGATTCAAACAAATTCAACTAACCTATTCTATTAAGTCCGGAGGTGGTGGAAAAGCACGCGACAAAATTTTGAATAAAATAATGTGGATCACCAAAGAGGGAAAGGTGGACCTTTAGTGCTGGTGTAGCGCGAGAGGGTGATGCATGAAGTTGTGGAACCGTTTGGTGGCGAGAGCGGATGACGTGCGCTTTGACAGACCGGATGCGGATCCAATTATGCAGTCAGTTGGGGGAGGGGGGGTTCAAGGGGGGAGTCACCCACTTGCGAGGTTTGGGGGCAGCGCCTTGAAATCTAAATGGTAAACACGGAGATGCCAGGAAAGGGGTTTGAAGCAGATCGGTGCACAACGCGATGCAAGCGGTGGCTCCGTGCACAGATTATGCGGGTGACGATGGCACATAGTGGCGGTGCGGGCGGAGCCCCTTTGTAGTGGCCGCATGGGCGGTGGATCCGTGCGAGGTTAGTGCGGGTGGCGGTTGCGCACGATGGCCGCGAGGGCAGCACGCGGATGGGAATTGGCCGTGTGAGTGGAGTGGCACGGGCATTAGTTGTGGGGCCACGCGGGCGGTTGCGGCACACGGGTTTCTTAGGCGGCGGTGGCAAGCGATGGTCGCAAGGACGGCGGTTGCGGGCAACGGTTGCTCTGATGACGACTGCGAGTAGGGGTTCTCCTGTCAATGGCGGCAGCGACGGTAAGCGGTGGAGGTGGTAGAGATGACACTAGGGCAATTTCTTTAAGAAGAAGAAACTTCAAATCCAAAGAAAAATCACCAAGGAGTTCACTACAGCATTGGCCTATGTATAGGCCTTGGAGGAAAGAAAAAACTTTAAAAATATGTAAAATTCTAATCTAATTTAAAAGACGCTCGGAACTCGGGTCTGAAGTTGATGTTGGCAATGTGTCATGACACGGTATGTCTCCGGCAATAGTGATGTCACGTCCAGTGATGGTGCGTGGTCGCGTGAGCCACCAATTCCCCTAGAGTCAGAAGAACTCGACTTTGACAAGTTGGTGTTAGTGAGTTAAAGTGGGGTCAGCAGATCTGGGTGAAGGCATGCCAAATCTTCTTCCGCGATCCACAAATCATTCGTCGATGGTTTGTCCTGCCAGCGAACAAGAAATCTTCACTGTTCCACCCTTGGTGAAGTGATTATCTCATCAAGTATGTCCTATATGTTTTCATGCCAATCAGAAGGTAATGCAGGGGGAGTGGAGAATGCAAATTCGGTCACCAAAAAGGCTATAGGTAGGGACGGGTCATTAGATGAGAGAGGTGGGGTTTTGTAGACAACCAAATCCAAAACATTGAAAGTGGAGCTTATCCCCCATGTGGAGGGTATACCAATGATATAGGCATTTTCCCGTACTCGTTTGAGGATTGGGAACGGCCCCACACTACGAGCATGAAGCTTAGTAGCTCACCCCAGAGAGAATCTCTCCGGCCTTACCCTCACCATCACCATATCACCTTTATTAAATTCTCAAAAATCATAGTGCAAATCTGCGGTCTCTTTATATGTTGTTATTGCTACTCGTGATGCGATGATGAATTTCCTCATGTAGACTTCTAATATGCTTTGGAAATGACTCACCATCGTTTGAGACTCTAGCATGCCACGACATGGGGATCAAGTCTGTAGGTTTTAATGTGGAATGACCATGTACAATTTCAAAAGGATTCATGCCGGTAGTACGATTGACACATGCCTTGTAGGCAAACTCAATGCCAGGAATGATACTATCCCAAGATTTGAGGTTATCTCCAACCAAAGATCGTAAAAGATTGCCTAGACTCCTATTGAAAACCTTAGTTTGACCGTCGGTTTGTGGGTGGAAAGTAGTGGAAAACTTGAGCTTAGTCCCAATAAGATGCCAAAGAGTTTGTCATAAATAACTAGTGAAGCGTACATCTCTATATTGTAGTATACTCTTTGGAAGACCATGGAGATGGACAACTTCATTAAAATAGAGTTGCGCAACACGAGAGGCTTCAGAAATTTTAAAGTATGGAATGAAATGGGCCATTTTAGAAAAACAATCTACAACAACCATGATAGAATCATGACACTTAAGAGTGTGAGGAAGCCCCAAAACAAAGTTGATGCTCATGTCATCCCACAATCTATGAGGAATAGGGAGAGGAGTGTAGAGACCAGTATTTTGTTTCACCTGTTTGGCTAATGCACATACTCGACATAGAGATACAAAATTTTCCACATCCCGTTCCAAAAGAATTGATGTTCAATCGATCCGATAGTATTATCTCGACCAATGTGACCACTTAGGCCTCTGGCATGTATCTCCCAAACAGGAAAATCTCTAAGAGATGCCTGTGGGATGCATAGGCGACGATCATAAAAAAGGAATCCATTTTCGAGAACATAATATTTGGTCTTAGGTGTGGGACCTTTTTCGAAGGAATGAATGATAGGTAAAAAATCAGGGCAATCTACATAAAACTCTTTCAATTGTTCAAAATTGATCACCTCAATCTTCATAACATTTGATAGGTGGGTTCACCTACTCAATGCATCCACGACCTGATTCTCGATTCCCCTTTTATGTTTTAAGACAAAGGTATAGGACTGGATTTACTCAACCCATTGATTTAACTTATGTTATAAATGAAGATACTTCAACGCCTCATGATCGGAATAAAGAACAAATTCCTTAGAAAGCAAGTAGAAGAGCCAGTGACGTAGAGACTGAACAATGGTATAAAATTCCTTATCATACGTAGAGTATTCGAGCTTTGCATCATTTAACTTCTCACTAAAATATGCAATGGGATGATTTTCTTGACTCAAAACTCCTCCAATCCCCAATCAGGATGCATCACATGCGACCTTAAAGACTTTACCAAAATCTGGTAAATGCAGGATAGGTGCTTATGTCATCCTAATCTTTATCTCCTCAAAGGATTTCTCTGCTAAAGTAGTCCACTCAAAATGGCTGCCCTTTAAGCATTCAGTCATGGGTGCCATGATAGTACTAAAGTTGAGAATGAAGCAGCGATAAAAGGTATCTAAACCATAGAAACTACAAATATCTTGCTCGCTTGTAGGAGTGGGCCACATAGTTATGGCTTCTATTTTAGCAGGATCTACTAAAATACATTGTGAAGATAAGATAAATCTAAGGAATGAGACACAATCAACAAGGAACGAACACTTCTTAGGATGCGCATATAATTGTTTGTCCTTTAAAACTTCACATACTCATCGTAGGTGATGGATATGGTTATTCTTAGATTTACTATAAATGAATATATCATCAAAGTAAAATATGACAAAGTCCTCAATGAAAGGTCTAAGAACATGGTTCATCAGCCATTGAAAAATTCTGGGAGCATTCAATAATCCAAAAGGGATTACTGTTCACTCATATAACCCATCCTTATTTTAAACACAGTTTTCCATTCATCTCTAGGACATATTCTGACATGGTGATAACTGCTCTTTAGATCAAATTTTGAGAAAATAACTGAACTAGCCATCATATCAAACATATCATCAATTTGCGGGATTGGAAATGACTCACATCCTACCAATACAGGCGCCAACTCCCATCCTTTTTGGGAGCCAAAAGTGCAGAGACCATGCATGGACATAAATGAATCCTTTGTCCAATAGTTCTTGAACTTGCTGATGAAACTCCTTATATTGTGTGGGATCCACATGATAGTGAGGGAGATTTGCCAAGGATGAGCGGGGAATAAAACCAATGGCATGCTGAATATCTCGCATAGGAGGAACGGCATTGGGTAAATCCTCAGGGAAAACACACTCAAGTTCGGCTAGTAATTCCGAAATGTCCGGTGGTGGTGGAGTGGAATTGTTTGTAGAATGATCAGGAATCAGGGCTAGACAAATAGACAGTTCACTATCTAGTTCCTTTTGAAATTGACGCCTGTTGAGGATATATAAACCTAATGAAGTAGATTTCAGATTAGGAGTGTTAGGAGTTTGGGTATATGGATGCCATGTAATCTTCTTGCTATTAGAAATGAAAGATCAAGTGTTACTCCTACCATAAATATGCACATAAAGCCAAGGAGAACCTAAGATAATGCTTCCAACCTTCATAGGTAACACATCACACAAAACCTTTTCCTCGTATGATTGTACTTTGAGGGGAATGAGACATTGGTTCTTCACAGGGATCGATGTAGCATCGATCCATGAGACATAATAGGGGTGAGGATGATCAATCAGAGGTAATCTGAAACGTGAAGTCATGGCATCTGAAACGACGTTGACACAACTACCACTATCAGTGATCATCTTGTACATCTTATCACCAATCTTAACGTAAGTATAAAATATGGATATCCTCAATGCAGAATCATCTGTAGAAGGTTGGGTAAGGGTGCAGAGAATGATTCCCCTCTCAACAGTAGATGGACCACGTAGAGGAAGAGATGGTGGGCGATCAGTGATACGAATAAAACTCACTAAACCTTCCTCATTGACACATTCATCTACAACATAACTTTCTACTGTATAGTCTTCCTCATCAATAGGCTGATCATTGATGGTAGGTTCAAGTTCAGAATATTTATTTCCAATGTGCAATGCTCTAGATGGACATTGAGATTCTCTATGGCAGTGTCCTTGGCATTTGAAGCAAGTCATGTCTGCTGGGCCAACATGAGATAAGGATAGACGAGGAGTTGCTCTAGAAGTGGAATCCAGAGATGACGAGATACGGCTGTTGGTAGGTAACAGGGTGGGAGACTGAGATGTAGGAGTGAGAATACGTTGATCAGCAGTTGAACGATTTGGTGTGGGTGTAGGTGCAGGAAGAGACAAATGTGGATTGTGGGGAGACGATCCAGTATGATAAGAGGAATATGCAAGATCGCTTAGAGCTGGACGACCACTAAAGACATGGGAGTTATAAAGGGTTTGGTAAAGCTCCAGATCTTCTACTGCTTGATAGGCTTGCTCAAGTGTAACAGCCTTTTGAACGAGCAATTTTGCCTCAATATAGGGATTAAGGCTGGTTCAAAAATGGGAAGAAATAGCGCGTGGATTTTCTTCTACTCTGCGCCTCATATAAAATTCTTCAAACTACGTGATATATTTGGACACTAACCACTGATCGAGAAGATTATTTAAATAGGCGACATGCACGTATTTCTCACGAAGCTTATCCTTCATTTGTGGCCAAGTTTCTATAGGTTCATCTCATCGGGTATAAATTGAAAATTCAAGATTTTCCCAAATTTTTTTTGCTTGACCCCCAATCTCATCTAAGCATGTTGCACCTTTTGCCACTCAAGCATATCATAGCATTTGAAATAACTATTTAATTTTGACTCCAATCAAGGTACTCCTTAGGGTCTAGATCCCTCATAGTATGGAAAATCGACCTTGACACTCTTTTGGATCTACTGCCATCAGTTGTCATGATCTGGATGATGATGATCCCGAACATGTATTATATCCTCAGCTGGATAGGGATCATCTTGTGCAAGACGATTGCCATTCCAACCTCAATGTCTATCCTCAGGCGGGAAGGGTTCATTCTGAGGTGGATGATACCTATCACGACCTGGGGATCTAGCCTCAGACGGATTCCTATCAAGACTTGGGGTTCTATTCTCAAGCGAATAGGGATCATCACTAGGGAGACGATTTCTTTCATGACCTAGGGCTCTATCCTCGGGTAGATGCAGATCGTCTCGCTCAGGACGATTCTGATCATGACCTTTGGGTCTACACTCGGGTAGATACAGATCATCATAATTAGGATGATTCCTATCGTGCCCTCATGATCTAAGCTCAGGTGGATAAGGATCGCCACCGTCACGATGATTCCTATCATGATCCTGAGTTTCTAATTGACGAGTTCGTTCATTAACCGCATCAATGGAGTTGGTTAGACATGTGTTGACATCACGAAAACCATTTTGGATAGCTTCAAACATACTATCCACGTCCCCTTGTGATGAGGATGGTGGAGCAGGTGGTGACGACTCTCGGATAGAAATAGAAGCCTCACGGTTATCTAGGGACAAATAAGCCATCGCGACGAAGCATTTCCCTGAATGCAGATGCATGCAAGATGAAATGATGAAGAATGATGTGTAACAATGCAAGGAGGTAGGCGGACACAGGTTAGGCTCTTATACCAATTTGATGCAGGATGACTAGGATTGGCGTAAGTAGGATAGGCTAAATCAACTAGGGATGGATAAAACATACCACAAATCAACGCGATCGACTTCAAACAATTAAATATGGAAAAAATGTTGATGGTGCAGCCCCTTTCCTTGATCGAGGTTGGGAGGACTGCCTTACAACCATCGCGATGAAAAGAAAGCTCCAAATCCAATATCTCAAATGGTTGATTACGAGAAGATTCAAACAAATTCAACTAACCTATTCTATTAAGTCAGGAGGTGGTGGATAAACACGCGAGAAAATACTTAATAAAATAATGCGGATCACCAAAGAGGGAAGGGTGGACCTTTAGTGCTGGTGTAGCGTGAGAGGGCAATGCATGAAGTTGTGGAGCCATTTGGTGGCGAGAGCGGATGATGTGCACTTTGACAGGTCAGACGCGGATCTAGTTATGCGGTCAGTTAGCGGGGGGTCAAGGGGGAGTCGTCCAGAATGGAATGGAACAGACATCCGAACAAGAATGAAAAAAAATAGTGAAAACTATCTTTTTGCACTACGTTCTGGACAATTTTGATGCCATTCTTCATCCAAATCAAGTAATAACCTAGCTCTAATACCACTGTTGGGTTCTAGAGGCCTAGATGATGAACATACCAAAATGATACACACGGGAAGATGTTCGTGAAATCGTACGGCATCGATAAAATCATGAAACAAAGTACCTTTGCACGGATCACATCCGTGATTTCTTGGATCCCAGAGTGAGACAATTCAAGTTGCTCATGTGTTTAGCCTCTAGATGTATCCACACAATCCTATGCACATCAAATCTCTTGCTTCTCTTTGACGATCCCCGTTCAATCTCCGTCGTCGTCGCTACATTGTCCCGATCACATCGGAGATGGAGGGGGGGGTGAGGGAGAAGGGAGAAGAAGGGAAAAGGCCCCTATTTACACTAAGTTGGTATTTTTCATAAAAACCTCAAAACTTAAGTATATCTTCCAACGTCCAAAATACCATTGGCATGTGACCCTCTAGGCCCATTTATGAGTCTAGTCAACGACTCTAGCAACCCAATAACTTTTATTGGCCTTTCAAATTAATTAACTATATCACCGTATGGATTAATTAATATCGGATCGATTTTAGCAAATCGATAGGTCGAGTCTCCAACACGTGGGTGCCAAGCTACACCTCGTCCTCTTGTAGATACAAAGGAGTGTGTATCGACTCACTTCATGGAACCTGTTCATCATTGGTTACCATGGATGTATAATCCCCCATCCACTTGACACTCCTTGGATGACTTAGGGTATACTCAGTTTTCAAACCCTAATCGATGCATTCATAAATCATCGGAGAACTCTTCTCCAGAAATTCCACTGTCTTGGCCAAGGACTTCATCGTATCATCTTCCTTGAGCTGTCACCTCTTATACTGAGGGTGGACGATCGCATCTTGACCACTCGATCGTCTTCGTGAACTTCTTGATGTACCCGAACTAAGACCATTTAGAATCCCATGATTAGAGACTCATTGGCCATCACCAAGTTACAATCGTCCATCCACAAGACGTCTTTGGTGTGTCAGGTCTAAGGACCACTTACGTAACCGTGACGTGAATCGACCTGATTGACAGTTCGGTATAATACCATTCGGGGATTCGTACAAATTAATTCAGTGAACTCTTTCCACTAAAGAGCACCCACTATCTATCCTCAGTGTCTCCACACTAATGGCTACGGGATCGGCCATACTCATCATATGAGTGAGGGTAGATAGTGTTATTCTATCCAGATACTTTGACGTCCTTCTCACATATCCTTCGAATAGGAATGTTTAGAACACATGCTTAAAGACTAGTGATCTCCATTTTACGATCTCATCATACTTCACTAAGTCCGATCATGTATTCATGGACTTCATTATACGCATCACATGTGCACTATAATGAATATGTTCTATTAATAAACATGGATCGAGATGTGGAATGTGCGATTGGCTTGTCGGCCACATATATTTCCGTCATAGATGAGACTAGGGCAATTTCTTTTAGAAGCAGAAACTTCAATTACAAAGAAAGATCACCAAGGAGTTCTGTGCAACATTTGCCTATGTATAGCCTTGGAGGAAAGAGAAAACTTTTAAAACTGTAAAGTTCAAATCTAATTTAAATGACGCTCGGATCCCAGGTCTGAAGATGGTGTTGGCGACGTGTCATGACACAAGACGTCTCTTGTGATAGTGGTGTCACGTCCATTGATGGTGCGTGGTTGCGTGCGCCACCAAGGAGCTGGCTGAACCTACCCAGAAACCTACATTTATTTTACCTAGGGCTTACGATGTACGTGACAAAAACCTTCTGGATTTATGCTTATGCTTTTGTCTTAAGCATATTGCTGAAGGACATTAATGTTAAGTAGGAGATTTTTGAGTTGTTCTTGTTGATTTTCTTAAAGGAGAGGGTTCAAGAAATTGTTAATAGATGAGGAGAAGCAACTGTTCCTGAAATTTCGGAAAATACCTTTTTATGACTTTAGAATTTCTTTGAAAGGTTTTAATTGTAAGGGTACTTTGAAATGTTGTATCAATGCACTATAAATGTTAATGTCATATTCCTGTCTGAGAAAAAGGAAGAGAGCCTTGTTTTCCCAAAAAATGTTGAGACAAGTCGTTTTTATTCTGTGGGTCAGAGAGGAAGCATCTTAAGTTCTAAAAGGCCACTTCATAAGATGTTTTCGGTTAACAGCTTCAGGTTCATACTCCAGATACACAAATCCAAACACATCCGGGACCAATCAGTAATGCGATAAACTTTATGCATAGACGCATGACTTTCTCTCTTCTATCAATACTTGATCATCTCCGAAGTCCCTCTGGCCGCAGATCGTCTGACAAAACCAACCACTGAGGTGAGCAAAGAAAAATTGGATTCAAAAGTATCCACGTGTTTCTACAAGAAAGTCGTTAAAAATCTGAATTCAAAGACCTAAAATCCTTGGTGGTTACGCCGTATGTCCTGAGTGTTATGTAGAGTGTAAACGTGGAAAACTCTACAAGGGAGTGTAAGGAGAAGATATAGAAAAGAGAACAGATCTTCCACTTAGGTAGAAAGGTAATATTGTGGTGGTGAAGAACTTGTCTTCTACAGTCTCTTATATAGAGGAGAAGCATTGATAAAAAAAGGGTGGTTTCAAAACAAGAAACACAATATCCTTTTAAAAAAAAGAAACAGTCAAAGAAGGAAATTGCCATTTGCGTTGGGGCAAATGAGGTAACCTCTACACAAGAGAATGCGAGGCGAAGAAGATGATGAGGAGAAGAGAACAAATCTTCAATTGAGGAAGAAAGGCAAAAATTGTGGTGGTGAAAAGCTCATTTTTTACAGCCTCTTATAAAGAGGAGAACCATTCATAAAAACGGTGTAGTTTCAAGCAAGAAACACAAGACCCTTTAAAAAAGAGGAAACAGTCATAGAAGGAAGCTGCAATTTAAGGAAACGCTCCAAGGTTGCTCCTAACAGTAACACAAGGATTTGGTGCGCTCGCCGAACATTCTCTCAATAAGATTAAATGAACGATGTCTCTCCCTTCCACACTACAGAAAACATCATCTAGTCTTGTTTCCGATTGATGCCCATCAAGAAAAATAATTCAGGTTGTATAAGAGTAATAAAATCTGTTCTTCGCCATCGCCAATGAAGATGATTATCGGGCAGCGTCCTCGTAAGTCGTCATCGTTCATTGTTAACGATGACGAAGTCGATGATCAGTGTTTTGGATCATGATGACGGTTCTCGTCATTAACTCCAAACCCTAATAAATCTCCATATTCAAGTTGCTCAAAATCTTACCTCGAAGACCTAAAATCCTTGGTGATTTAGCGTTAAGTCTTGAGTATCCCCGTAGAGACGGAATTCCTGGTGCTCGGGCGGTAGATGGTGCGAATTTCGTTGATTTTCCCACCCATAAAACTGTCCCATTTCTTCGAGGATGGGGGCATCGGTTATCTTGTACTCAATTGCCGCTTGACCCGTCACTTGCTGCTGATCCAGCTGCTATGAGAGTTAACGATTATTTCGCTTATTTTAGAGGGGGAAGAGACACTAAGTTTAAATTAAGCTCGGAAGAGCTCGAGAGTAGGGTTCTAAGCTTTCTTACAGCTTGGCGGTACTGCCCGTTCTCATCTTCAAGGAGTTGGGCCTGCAGAGAGAGACACAGAGAGAGATGGAAGAGTAAAAAAGAAATAACAGACTGATGGAGAGCCGGCTCAGGAAATAGAGAGATAGATGAAGAAACTGAAAGAGACCCAGGTAAAGAAACAGCAGGACATAGCGAAACAAAGAGACAGTATAAGAGAAGGAAAGACGGAGATGCAGATCAGAGAATGCGAGAGGGAAACTGAGGGAAGGAAGAGAATTGGGAGAGAGAAAGAGAGTAGGAGAGATCGGCAAAGAGAGAAAATGACTAATAAAAACTGAGAGAGTGAAAAAGGGACATAAAAAACCAGAGGATGATGAGTGAGAGGGTGACGATGCAGAAACACAAAAGGAGAGATAGAGATATCGGGATATGGGGCAGTGTGAGAAGTAGAGAAAAAGAAACATGGAGAAATCTCTTGCTGTAAACTAAATGCCTTACCCTTCGACGGAGGTTTTCAAATTGCTGCTGTAAAAGCTGATTCTGAAAAGAATAAAAAAGACGCCGGATATCTTGTTACGCGCACCAAAGCAAGTTTCATGAAATTTTATAAACAAAATACGGAACATAGACTTCAGAGGAATAAACGTTGTTTATAATCTTCAAAATACTCAAGCACCTAATCCCGGAAAGTGAAATAGAATGTCCGGAAAAGGCCGAGAAGGATAGGAAGCTAGAAATATCAGGAGCGGCTTAGCGCGTTACAAAGGTCTCCTAGTTCATTTACTGGACTATGAGAGAGAGAGAGCTTTGAAAAAACCAGTCCTACCTGAGTGAACGATATATGTGTCAAATGGAGGGTAGGGGCTGACTGAGAGAGATAGAGAGCTTTAAAAAACTAGTCCTACCTGAATGGTAGACGTATTAGATGTATTAAACGGAGGGTAGGGCCAGAGATATAGAATTGAATGAAGAGGGTAAGCTACTAGTATAGATAAGTACAAAGGTCTTCTAGTTCATTTAGTGGACTTAGAGAAACAGAGCGCTTTAAAAAAACCTATCCTACCTTAGAGGTAAACATATATAGTAAACCATTGATGTATCTAAATAAGGTTAGGAGCAGAATGAGTTTAGTAGAACCAGAGATATAGACTTGAGTGAAGAGGGGAAGCAACTAATGTAGATAAATACGAATAGCGATTGGCGAAAGAGTGACAGTAACTTAAAATGACCGAATTCTATAATTTGCCAACCTTCGTGCGACAGAAAGAACATAAAAATCCACGAGTTTTTTCGAATAGAAGAGTTACTATATCTATTGCTGGCAGTCTGGGAGAACATTGACTAACTAGGGATACAAAAGTCCACATGTGTTTGATACCTTCCGAGCTCTGACCTTGTGAACGGACACTTCCAATTGCTCCTCCAACTGGTTCAAGTTGTTAAAGGATAGACTAGTCAGCTCCTGACCCATGTACCACTTGACTCTCGACTCAATCTCGTCATTCTTGCACCTCATCCTCATGACTTCAGTGCAAACTTGCTGGGTAGAAATCAACGAAGAGAAAAATGATAATTCTGGAAATCCAAGTTTGAAATACGAGAAACACACTAGTAATTCAACTTTCCTCATCTCTCTTGGGTGCTGCTTAACAAGAATCAAAGTGGGGAGACATGTAATAAGGCTCTCTTAATCATGCTTAATACAGTTTTATCGACTTTCTCTAGGCATCTCCCAGAAAAAATCAAGGTGACACCAAATCACTGCGCAAGAAAATTTCAAAGAAGATGATATATTGATTCTCTAACCTTTTATTTCAAGTCGACTGTTCCCATAATTAAAAGAGTTAAATTTCAGAATGAAGAAATTAGCACAACAGGTCGTCGCTTATAGTTAAAAAATGCGCATCAGACATCCTTTAAGTATATTGAATGAATCTACTTTTCAACGACGAGACACATGATTATAAAATATGATTTATATGTTCCTGTGGAGTATAAGGGGAGGGGGGACGGTACGTTATGATGACGCAGATCTCTTCAGACAAATTTTATCCTGCTTTAAGGATAAATATTATAGTGATCCAAATGAATGTCTAATAAAAATAATCAAGAGAAAATCATAATAATTGAATTTAGGGAAAACAAATCCAGATCATCAAATAAAAAATGCATTAGTTCATATAAAAGTTCAGGATTAATTTTTTTGATAAAAGTTTTCAATACCAGTTTAAACCATGGATTTGGAACGCCAACAGAACTAAAGATTCTTCGATATGTCATAGTAAAACCTTCAACCTATGAGGAAATTGAACAATAATAAAGATATCGGTTTTCGAGTGAGGCGTTCATGCTCATTGATATATGATTAATAGGTATGAATGTTGAAAGGCTTATGATAAACTTTTGGTGAAGGCAGCATCCATGGAATGGGATTCTGATGTATTTTCCTTTTAGAGGATAATTGATAACAAAATTGAAACTTCGCTTTAAATTTTTTTTTGTACTCGGAGAATCACACAAGTAAAGTCTTCCACTGCCTTTACTAAAAAGCAATAGGCTGATTAAATATAAACGACTTTCAATAAACAGGAGAATATCCGGGGAAATGACTTGAGTTGAGCTAAAAATTATTATAATTTTACTATCTAGAAAAAATACATCAAAATCGAAGGCTCACTTTTTATTTGAAGAGTAGGGCCATTATGGACATTTGCGTGCCAGGATATATTATATTTGAAACGTTTCTGGGAAATTTCTCAAGGGTAAGAACTCCAAGGGAGAAAAGACTCACGTGTTTATTTTCTATGTCCTCTATCCCAATGTTATTTGCTCTGCAGTACCTTTCGATAACGTCCTTCATACTACACACGTAGGAAAATATGAAGTTCAGTCCAAAATTCTGACACAGTCGTGTGATATCGAAGAAAGCAACAACGCATGTGAAATCTTACAAGTAGAAATGGGATCGTGGGAGTAAGAAACATTGATGGAGCAAGTGTATAAAAATTGATGATCTTAAGCGTCATTTTAAAAATTGATACCCCGCCAGATTGATTCATTAGAAACTATGTTTCAATAATTTTATATTGTAGAAAGTGAGATTAGACAAGAAGAAGATTGAGAGAGCCCAAATCAAAGGAACCGACAGTTAGGACGTAGAGACCGTTGATTTCCCATTACTGTGGATCATTGAAATGGGCTGAAATTTTGCTTATAAAAAGAGTGCAGGGAGAAGTGAGAGATTAAATCGGATTGGAATCAAAGACCATAAAAACTCGTTGGCAGAAACAAATAAGATACTCAATGAAAGAAAAGGTTCCTAACTAAAGAGGGAGACGAAGGACAGGAACAAGTATGCGGCTCAGAAATCAAGGAGAAAACAATGATCCTTATAGGTACCAGCCAGGGGGGTTGCTGCAGTATTCCTTCATCTTTCCTCTCTCTGAGAAGACAATTAGGCCAATCTGGGCATCACAGAGGACCGAGAGTTCATGGGCTTTCTTGAGTAGCCCCTTTCTCCTTTTCGAGAATGTCACCTGCCTGCTAATAGGATTTTCAATCTTCCTTATTTCAATCTTTCCCCTCCCCATTGCTTGACCTGTTTTCCTGCTACGCATAAACATGGCGTGAATTTCGAAGACATAACTTCTTGAAGAGGAACAATGTCCAAAAACATTCATGAATCTGAAGACAAATCCTAGAGAACTCTTCTCCCAACTAAAAACACGAAAATTTAAGGTTCGGCAATAGAGAAAAGCTAATTTTCCTAACAGAATGAGGGTGAAAACAACTCCTTTTGAATATTCTCGAGCTTCTTTTGATTGTAATGGGAAGAAGAATGGCAAGAGAGGAAACTGAGATGGAAGAGAATACCGCTACGGCTGTGCGAGCCCTTCTTACTTATTTGATTGATGCGTCTTGGCTTGCCTGCTTGAGGAGAAGTTACAGAGAAGAGGGAGAGAGTTCGAGTCGGAATGAGAGTTGCTACATGCTGCGGACTCCTTAAAAGGAATCTGTGCTGCCTTCAACACTCCTGCTGGTACTCGAGCTTTTACTTGTGCGCTTAATCAGTTTATTGAACGTGAAGGTTAGGTGCTAATAGTGGGAGAGTCAGAGCCAAAGCAAACAAGCAGTAGAAAATGGAGAGATCCTCGGGTCGATCCATGCAGAAAAAATAGATTCCATTTTCGCGCCAGTAGAAGAGCGAGAAAACGACGACTCGATAATTTGGTGATTGAGTGTCGGAAAGAGAGAAAGAGAGCGAGAGAAAAAAGATAAACAGAGAAAGCCAGGGAGATAGAGAGAGAGAAAAAGAGAGAGAGACAGCGAAGAGAAAGAGAATGAAAGATAGAGAGAAAAAGCCAGAGTGAGATAGGAGATACATATATAGACAGAGAGAGAAGGAAGAGAGATGGAGATAGGTATGCAGAGAGTGAGATAGAGAGATAGAGAAAAAGAGAGGAAATAGATAGACAGATAGGGAGAGCAAAGAGAGAAAGAGGGAGAGAAAGCCACAGCGATACTAAGATCAAGAAAGCAAGAGCATACAGAGATAGAGATAGAGATAGAGAAAGAGAAAAAGAAAGAGAAAGAGAGAGAGAGATATATATCGGTGATAGATAGAAAGAGAAGAAGAGATAGATATATATAAGAGAGGAAGAAAGACGGAGAGAAAGAAGAGATAGATAGAGAGAGAGGAAGAGTGATGGAGAGAGAGGAAGAGAGATGGAGAGAAAGAAGAGATAGATAGAGAGAGAGGAAGAGAGACGGAGAGAAAGAAGAGATAGATAGAGAGAGAGGAAGAGAGATGGAGAGAAAGAAGAGATAGATTGAGAGAGACGAAGAGCGATGGAAAGAAAGAAGAGATAGATAGAGAGAGAGGAAAGGAGATGGAGAGAAAGAAGAGATAGAGAGAGAGACGAAAGAGGGATGGAGAGAGAAAGAAAGAGTGCTCCTGATTACGTACCGAATGCGATGCCCTCAATTGCAAAGGCTAAGACCACGTTATTTTCACCCGCCGAATCGTGCTTGATGGGCTCCACATCTGTGTCCTGCCGCAGATCACTATATTTCGCAGTTCTTCCTTTGCGGGACATTCCTTTACGAGCGCAATACCCCCTCTTTTAGCTGTATTTAATGTAGCTAGTGAGGACCCTTAGACAGCACAGATCGAGCCTCCACTCTATTTAGATAATTAGGTTCAAATCCACGAGTTAAAACTAATCTTAATGACCTTTATTATTTCGAATCTTATAATTACCCCATTTTTATCATTAATATTCCTAAGATTTGCTTCACTCGGCATCTCACACGCTCAGAACCATCATGCCGAAAAACCCATTGGCTAGTTCTCTCAATCTTCAACCCTTGTTCATTTACCCTGTCTCAGTGTGATTTCCTTCCCACTTAGAGCTTCCTATTGAAACCCAAGAAACAGAGCGCTTCACTCTTCAAATGTTCTTAAAATATTAAATTTCGAGTTTATGAATGTTCAAAGATGAATCGACATTTCCATGAGAAGCATGCCCAGAATTACGTTCAACATCTAATTTTTTTCCATTGATTTCCATGATCTTCTTCTCCTTTTCTTGAATTTCTCCCAGTCAACCAAAAACCTACAGAAAACTTTCTATGGCCGATGCTCGTGGGGCGACGGAACTAAAGCTCAACGACAAAAGAAACATATGGCGCAATAATTCAAAGCTGTGATCTGTTAGCATACCATCAGTGATTGTCATCGTCTCCGAATTCCAGTAGGTCGCCAAGTGGACCGAGAAAGACGTGTTAAATCGATTTCAAGGTTTTTGTTGTTGTTCCATAACGCTCTATGTGTACTCTTCATTTTGCATTCATTATATCGAATCCCAAGAAATTTTATCTTTCAGTCGGCACGAAATCTATGTATATCGGTTATCTCTCTGTCCGTCTGTCTCTCTTTGTCTCAACCGCTTCTCCCTTCTCTCCTCCTATTCCTTTATCAAAGAAGTCATACGTGCATCTTGGTCTTACCATTTCACGACCGAGGTAGGGGTACCAGAAAAACAAGTAAAACTGGAGCAGCAGAGTTTCCTCTTCTGCAGGGTGCAATCGGCAAAGATGGCTGTCCATGTGATGCTTGCTATATATGCTCCTGACCGCAAATTTGGCAGGAGGGCTGTTTTTTCTACTTTTCATTGAACATCATAAAAAATGGAGGAATTTTTTTTTGTCTTTTTTGTTCTGTATATTTTACAACTAGATGAAATAAATCAAAACATATATCTTTATTTCGGCTTGGGAGTGAATCGCCATTAACGAGTTGGAGGTCACTGAGATTGCGTTGCTAGTGTGACTGTCTTTGGTGTGAGATATGGTCGGGGTATTTCTGACTTGTTGGTCTTTTTAAAGAATAACAATGATGACGAGACGGTTGGGTACTAAAACTTTGTTCCGGAGTACATTCTGGAGCATTTTAAAGATAGGGATTGTCACAGAAAGAAGTGGGAGGTCTCGTGCCTTTCCCCTTTTCCTATAACTTTGAGGAGAGCTCTAATATATATATCTGTTTCTGTCGCTCTTTTTCTCTCGCTTTCTCTCTCTCTCTATCTCTCCCGCTGTCTCTCTCTCTTTCTCATTTTCTCTGTCTCTGTCTCTCTTTCTCTTTCTCTCTCCCTCTCCCTCTCTGAATCTCTCTCTCTCTCCGCCTATACGGCTCTCTCTCTCTCTCTTTCATCTCTCTCTCTCTCTCTCTCTCTCTCTCTCTTTCTCTCTTTCTCTCTCTTCTCAATTAAAAAAGAATCTACCTTCACGTCATTGCTTCTCAATGCATCTCTAACTCTGTCACTTACCATGAAAGTATACCCAAGATAAGTTTTTAATGTGTTCATAATACTACATCTTTTTCTTGTCTCTTTAGGTGTCTATGCTCGATGCCATGGTTGAACCCTGGTTACAGATGGCCGAAAAACAGATATTAATTTAGTTTAATGAAAAGAGTCTTACCATAATCTTTGGCATGGAATAAGTAAAAAATAATGGTCCAAAATGTATACACCTCTACACTAGAAAAGATAAGAAGAGAAGATTTTGGAGAGGAGAAGAAAAGAGCACAGGAGCTTCATTTCAAGGAAGACGAAAGATTATATGCTTGTTTAGAGCATGCCCCTCACAACCTCTCAAATAGAGGATAGAAAAAGAGAGTAATAGGTAACATCCAAGAAAGAGGAAACAAACATGATTTCATGAACATGATTTCATGAAAATAAACCGTTTGAAAAGGAAATCATCAAAAATGGAAATCTCCAAGATTGTTTTCAAACAATCACCTCCTCAAGCTTGGAGTTGATTTATAATGTCAAAGACACCTATTTTGCCTCTCAGTTTGACAAACTTCGCTCCGCAACTGATTTTGTGAGAATCTCTGCACTTTGCTCTTTTGTGGTGACATGCTTGAGTACTATCTTCTTCTCCTCCATACTGTCTCTAAAATAATGATACCTTATGTTAATGTAAATATGTTTTAACGGTTGTGAAATACTGGACTTCTAACAAGTTATATTGCTGACATGCTATCAATGAAAATATTCATTGGCTTGAACTGCACCTTGACCAATTAATTGATGAGACTGCTAATCATATACCTTTGCATGTGGCAGCTGTGAGAGGAATGTTATTCAGCATTGCATGAAAAGAGTGACACATTCCTTTGTTTTTGAGAGCTTCAAGTCACCACACTCTGGCCGCGAAAGAATACACATCCAGAGGTGCTATTTCGATGCTCATAGCCTTCAGAATAGTCATTATCACTGAAGGCAACCAGATAAAAAACATTGGTCCTCTTGTAACTCAGCCCAAAATGTATACTTCCTATGATGTGCCTCCGTAGACACTTGGCTGCTTGAAAATGTTCAGTGGTGGGGTTTTTCCATCAAACCCATCTGGTTGCTTCACATATATTTCTTCCTCAATTTTTCCATTACGATGTCCCGATTTCATGTCCAAATGATGCACATGCATCCAAGTTGAGCTGATATGGCCAAAATGACTCAAATTGACTTAAGTTGAGCTCCTAGGTCAAAGACTTCATTAAAGTTAACCCCATACTTTTGAGTGTATCCTTTGACCGCCAGCCCTGCCCTCTGACTCAAAATTTCTCATTGTGGGTTCTTTTTTACCTTGAAGACCAGTTTAAGCCCAATGGGCTTGCAATTAGGTGGAGGTAGGACTAATTTCCAAGTCCTATTCTTCTTTATCGCTTCAATATCTTCATCCATGGCCTTATTTCAGACTTCAACTTGCATTGCTTCCTTTAAGTAATGTGTTCTTCTTTGAAGATTTGACGCATCTCCTCATCACCATTGTTAACTTGGCGAATTTATGATAAACTTGTTGAAGATTTTTTTACCTTCTTGGCCCACTCTCCTTAGTAGCTGACTGTTGGTTTTCATTCCATTCAACTTCACCTCCTTTAACTTCCCTTAATTGGGCTGAAGATGAACCATCTTCATTGTTGACTTGGTCAAATATGAAATCAGAAAATAATGGTGAATTAAAAAAAGTAACTGAAAATTTTTCTTCTTTGGAGTCCTTCCAATTCCATTGGTTATTCTCTTTAATGATAATATCTCTTGAAAGAGTAATTCTTCTAGTAGTTGGGTCATATTTTCTCTATAACCCTTGCCTCCTTTTTCATACCCAATGAAGATCATGGGTTTGCTTCGTTCTTCAAGCTTTTTCAAACTGACAATAAGGGTCTTCATGTACACAATTGACGGAAAAATCCTATAGTGTTCAACTTGAGGCTTCCAGCCTGTCCTAGCTTCTTATGTTTTTTTTTCTTGAAAGACACTTTGTCTTGGGGGATATATTCAAGATATACACGGTAATATTAACCACCTCTCCCCAAATTCATGGGGAACTCTTTTGGACTTGAGCATGCTTCATAACATATCCACGATGGTTCGATTCCTCCTTTTCACCACCCCATTTGGTTGAGATGAATAGGGCATAGTTTGATGCCTCTCTATCACTTGATTCATACATTCTGAAACAATGGATCTTTTCTTTATTCTCAGCTTCAACCAAAGCTTTGAACTTCTTGAAGGCATCAAATGCATCTGATTTCTTCTTCAACATCTTAACCCACATGATCCATGAGTAATAATGAACTAGGAAAAGAAAGTATTTTCTACCTCTTAGAGTGATCTGTTCTATCGGCCTTCAAAGATCTCCATGTACTAGCTCAAGAGGCTTATGACTCTAAATGAAGATGCCATTCCAAACGGTGTTTGATGTTGCTTGGAGTTTACAAAATCTCAGCATATCTCTTTAGTGGTACCAACTTTGGAAGGCCTTTGACCATTTCCTGTGCAGAGAGAATTTTCTTTGAATGAAAATTAAGGTGGCCATACCTTTTATGTCAAGTCCAAGTAACATCTTCTTTTGGTTAAAAACAGCTTTGGACTAATTTGAGCTTCAACAAATAAAATATTCATGTGCTTTTCTTCACCTTCACCAAAGGTCTTCCAATAATGTCATGAATAGTTAGAGAGGCATTCTCTACTGATTGCCTTGCTCATCCAATTACATGAGAGTTAAGATGTTAGCTTTCAACTTTGGTGTGCAGAGAACATTAGTGAGTGACATCGATTTGGCATTTAGGGAATTCAAGAGAGTGTTCCCTCATCCTCTAATAGCAATCCTTGAGTCATCTTTAAACCTCATGGTGCAAACAAATCTCATAGGAAAGACTTCTTTTGCCTGTGATATGACTGCTTGCATCCGTCTCAAGATATCAGAAACCATCCTTCAATTTGGTATTAGAGACTCCTTGGAGTAGAGACTTCTTTTGCTCTTCAACCTCAGCCATGATTATGAAAGTATCTCTGTTTTCCTCTTTTTGTTCCAAAGTTGTGCCATCACCATTTTCTCTTCTTCCTTTTTGTCCTTGCGACATTCATTAGGGTAATGATCAAATTTATCACAACTGAAGCATTTTATCTTTGATTTATCATAGGGCTTTTCATACTCATCTTCATCTTCATTTTTGTGGTATACACTTTTGCCATGACCTTTTCCTCAGCCTCTTCCTCTTGCTCTTTCATTTGAGTTGTCATGATTTTTCTTGGGCTTCTCAAGAGTTTTAGCTAGATGAGCTTTCTCCTCTCTTCTGCTTTGACGATCTTTCAGTTTCTCTTCATGGACTTTAAAATATGCCTTGGCTTTATCGAGTGTGTGAGCATACAAATCCTGAATTTCTTTATTTAGGACGTAAGAGAGTCAAACTTATGAGAAATTGAATGAAGGATGTTTAGAAATCATATGAACTTCCTGAGTTTCTCTCCTAAGCTCCTTGTTTTCACACTTATTCAAGAAAGTTTGCAGGCATAGTCTAACACTGGTTCTTCACCGGCCATGGAGAGAGCCTTGAACTCTCTTTTGAGTGATTGAGCCTTGGGCTTGCGATGATGTGACACTCCACTATTCATGGACATGAGAGTTTGTCACGTTTGCTCAGCCATCTTCTCCGTGTCCAACTGGCAGCTAATCTCATCAAAGATTGCACTGAACATGACAAACGTAACCTGACAGTCCCTTTCCTTAATAACATTCTTGGACTTGATGACATCCCAAAGATCCATACATTCAAGATGAAGATGCATCTTCATAGCCCACACTTGATAGTTGCGCATGGTGAGGTTTGAAAATGTCCAAATTAGAGTTGGCTCCACCATCCCATTTGGAGCATTGAAGGGAATGTCTTGTGATGTAACATGATGAGCACAAGGATTGGCCGGCTCGTGTTACAACACAGGGGAGAAGGTAATTGAATTGGCAACTATGTGCAGTATGCAGATTATGTGATAAACGTAATGAGTTAAGATGTGGCAGTACTGTCTAGAACGAAGATTGATTAAAGACTCGGGAGTGGACTGATCACGACAAGACTCCCCACGACCCATCTGACTAATTAGACAACTAGGTAATGAGGGAAACGGAGTGCCCAATGGTGTCTCTGACCTCCACTGCTAATGATCTTAGCGTTATCACAATAAAATCCTAATCCCTTGACAAGTGGCTAATCCTACCAATGACTTTAGGTTCTAGGCAGAGGGGCAAGTCAAGACTTATGGCGCACGCCATCAAGGATCATCGACGGTGTCATCCACCTTGCCCACCATCTTCATCGATAGCCAGGTGAAGATGCTCACTTATCGCTTTTGATTTTCACCATTTCGTTTTCGTGTTTTATGTTTTTCCGTTCTCGTCATCCTGTTTTCATCGCACTGTGACGCATCCCGTGTCTGTGTTTTGTCATCTTTGGTGAGGGGTCCTTAGTCATTTTAGACCCCCTCCCTTGTCCCTTTGTCTTTTATTTTATGTTTTTATTTTTCCTTTTTTTTCTTTGTAATGGGGGGGGGCATTATATAAGGGCCCCCTAATGGACCAGGTTCCCCCTTTGTTGACCCACTTAGGGGGCCAATTTGACCTCTTCCCCCTTTATAAGAGAAGAGGGGGGCACCCTGGGTCCGGAGACCAGAGAGAATTTTTGGAGAAATCGTTTTGTTCGTCTGGTCTCACCCCTCCATTGAGAGAAAGAAAAAGAGGGGTAGAGAAGAAGTGGAGAATGAGGGGAGTAAGGAAGAAAAACTGTCTGTTCTCAGACATTTCAGCCCCCCCTAATCGCGGTGTGTGAATTATTCAACAGATGAGCCCCCACCTCGGTTTATTGACGGATCCTTCATCCGATGCCACATACAGAATTCACTCATCCCCGTTGCCCGATTCTCGTCAAGTACGGAGCCACGACTTCCTTGTTGGTGAAGTAACTGCTTCCACCTTCCCAAGCAAGCGTGAAGCCACGCGTGGGAGCCAACATCCCACCCCGAGAGGCACCCACTCCTACTAGGTAGGTTCCCGTCACCTGCCCGGCAGGTGCCCCCCATGGACATTACCGCGTCACCGGCCCAATCCAGTCATCCTTGATACGGCCGACCTTCCACACCTCCGATAGCCGCCTCGCTGCCAGTCGGGCATTTTGCCGATTAGGCAAATTTGCCCTGCTGCCGCTCTGCTCATCACCGCTGCCAACCTTTGTCCCGTTGCACTGCCGTTAAAGTCGCACCAACTGAGAACAGTTGAGGGTTTGAGCCGCGTCACTGTTGCCCTTGTCTCCGCAATTTTGCTTCCCCTTTATCTAGAGCTCCTGCATATCAACGCCAGTTGAGCTGCCGTTGAGCTCTCCGGCACCTCTCTGCCACACCCACTCCGTCCGTCACCTACTATTGACAAACTCCACACCACGAGCCACGCGCCAACGAGGTACGCCATCCTCTCCCCCCGCTTGTTTGATTACCACTTGCAGTATAATTTTGTCTTGACTCCATCGCGCTCGGGCTAGGTAGGTGACAGAGGTATTTGAGAGAAAGCTACAAATGTATTTTGAGCATCTTACAAGTACGGACAAGTCCATCCGTTACATGCGAGCCCTGCAGATTGATTCCGTTAGGTCGTAGACCTCTTCGACACACTGACGAGGTTCAAGAGGCCACTAGCGCCATCACCAGGCGACCCCGTCCAAGCTCGGAGCTCGGCGCCTCCCTCGAGTCAGAGCCTGCACATACAACATGTATGGCACTCATTCATTTCATCCTAGTCACATCGATCCGTTAGGTTTTATTTGTCAAATGATGACACCGTCGATGTTTGATACCACTATCCATTATCGGTAGTGAGCCATCATACTCGGTGCCAACCGGACGACGTTCTAGACGATGTCCGACATTAGAGACGACATTGAAAGAAATAATGATACTGCAAAGATGAGGGGCGCGATAGAACCTGACGGGTCATAACTCAGAAGTCCGTGGCAAAATCATTGATGTAGAGCACTATGCTTAGGCTTGATGCAGACCAACAACCAGAGTGCAGATGGCACATGTCTGATAGTGTGGACATATAATGGTCACACAGACACACTGAGTTGAGGCATCACGATCAGGTTGAGCGAGCACTAGGATGGGGGATGGCGCTTGTGAGGAGAGAGCACCAATGATCGCAACGATGAAGGTTGATGGCGTACGACGGTGATTGTCCATGCAAGGGGCGCGCGGTGGGCAGGGCTCAAGGCGCATGGCTTGCAAAAATTAGGGCTTGAGTGCATAGAAATTCTGGAGTCAGAGCATGTCGTAGGGCCTGGACGCGCCAATGAGCGCACGAAGTGCGCACACTAGGGTTGTCGAACAGGAGCGAGCATATCAGCGGCGTAGGCTAGGGCACACACACATGCGTGGACTAGGGCAGCCGTGTTCACTGGCAAGAAATATCTGATCACACAATGTCGACAGCAAGGTGAAATGGTGGATGATCTTGATACATGTAGAGGGGCTGGACTGTTACAGGGCCGTCGCACGAGTTGGTGATCTCCAGGGGTGATATTCTTGAATACAAGGATGGAGGAAGAGACCACACAAGGTTGTTCTTGAACCCGGGCAACAACGAGTTGGACCTTGGGTATGACTAATGAAATCTCTTGGCACTAGGGCTCTGAAATAGACTGGCTGGTTAAGGAAGAAGATCCTTTCCTCGTCAAGAGTCAGAGTCCTCTTGAATGGTTACAAGAATCTCCAAGAAACTATGACAAACACAAGCAGGGTGCTTCTTGGAGATTGGCTCCAAGAAGATCAAGAACTGCTCGATGATCAAGAAGAGAATGATGTCAGCGAAGTCATTCTTCCACGGAGATGCAGTTCGACGTGGTGAAGATGGCATCGCTGTGACGTGCAGCTCTCCATGAACTATGCTAGTAAACTGTAAAACTAATAACTCCCAACGGGAGGAGGTGGGCGCCTAGTTGAGAAAATACTTTCAATTTCAAATGAACTTTAAGGGTTTCCTTGGGCATGCCTCCCTTTATATAAGGTCTGAACGAGGGAGGCTTCCCAATTGGGCTGAACGAGGGAAAACCGTCTCATGACGAGAGATTTCTCCTTAAATGTACATCAAAGCAAACAGTAGAAGCAACAATGGACGAGGCCTAAACACGAAGGCCCATCCAAAAATTCAGAAAACAACCAAAATGTATGGAAATATAAACAAATGCTCACAACCTGTCGCTAGGCCGTGTAGTTGAAGCCGGGGTCACGGACGTCGGCTCGAGCTGCGTGGTGAGGTTGTTGGCGTCTCGTGGCCTGGCTGGTCCGATGGTCCCCCATCATCTTGTGATGAAGATTCTTCATATCATGGCACCATTTTGTCAAAAAAAGCTTTGACCAGAACAGAGGCTTTGATTCCAAATGTGGACACCTCCACACTAGAAAGATAAGAAAATAATATTTTGGAGAGTAGAAGAGAAGAACACATGAGCTTATATTCACAAAATAAAGAAGATGTTAGGCTTAATTAGTGCATGAGTCTTAAATAGAGGATGGAATTAGAGTAATATGAAATTTCCATGAAAGAGGAAACACACTTGATTTCAAAAACCATAAAAAGGAAACAATAAAAATGGAAGTCTCTAAGCTTGTTTCTGACACAAAAAACCCCAGGCCAATGTGTCAATGCAATTGAAATATCGAGGAACTTCCCGAAGTCATGTGAAAAAGAAGAAACATTTGAGCCTGACTTGTAATCCCATGGTCCTCTTATGTTTCCCCTTTGAGGTTTCCAGCACTATATACATTTCAATGACATCAGAACTGCCATTGCCTGAAAAAGGAACCTAGTGTGAGCCGATCCTGTACATGGAATGTCATTCACATTCACATGCATCCGACAGGTAGTGCGAGCCCATATAACAGTCCATTCTAATTGAAAAAATATAATCATTTTTGGGGGGGAGAATGGAACCTATAGGTGGAAGTGCATGTTGAATAATCTCTATCATCGCTCCTTAGGTTTTCTTGCTCACAGATTGCCTTTGGATCTCTACCTTCTCCAAAACCAATTAATGGAAATAAGAACACCTTTATTTTTCACACAGAGACAAGACATGTGAGATATATCTCAAAACGATAAGAGATGCACATGCTTCATCAGGCCATGGTCTGCACATTTATAGTGCATTGACACAAATTTTCGAACAACCAAAATACCTCATCATCAAACACCCTCTACCACAATGCTTAACTACAACTACAGTCAACTATGACAAACCAAATACATTTTACTTGGCATCCAAAATCCATAATTGGATGCAAGCTATTACATCCAAAAGTAAATCATCAATTCAAAATAAAACCTGGTATTTGGTCCCTAAGGAATCAAATCTATATGTAGGCCGGTGTACTGACTAAAATATAAACTCATAGGTGAAATTGATAAATATGGGATTCGGTTGCAAAGGGACTCAAACAACAGGAAATTTTTGATTTTAATGAAACTTTCAGTCCAGACATCAATCATTCTACAACAAGACTGAGTTTATCAATGGCAGTTAGTAACAGATGGAGAATACATCAGATGTCTCCAACGCATTCTTGCATGAAGATCTAAATAAAATGGAATTTAAGGATTTATCATTGCTTTCTAATAACTATTTGTTATCTTTTAGGTACTAAAGTAATCATATTGCTAATAAGTGTTACAAAATAGTTTGATCTGGATATGAAGTACATGCATCTATGCATATAGGGGCAACACATTCTATTCACAATATCGCCCAAGTCATCTACCCCTGTCGAAGATGCTTTTTCATTACAAACACATCGTAAGTATAAAAAGAAAAAAACCTACCATGGTCACACACATTAAATTATATAAATGATTAAATACCTAATACTGGAAGTAGACATGTTCACCATTTTTTTATGAATAGAAAATATTAATCTGGGATTTTCGATTCTGTTTTAAGTTTTCTTTGATTTGAGAATATTAATAAGTTCCCTTATGAGTATATAATGACTAAGTGCCAAAGCCATACATAGCAGGAGTCAAGATAGTATGATCTCACACTATATATAGTATTTTATGTTTTGTAGAAATTAAATATATTATGGTGCAAGGAAAGTGACAAATATAATATTAAAATACTTATAAAAAACTGAAAAAAGAGTTTATCCTAATTTTATATGATCATATTGGGGATTTGATAAAATTTTAGAGTCACAATAATTAAATAATATTTAATCTAAAATAGTTAGATTAAAATACCTTAATCAATTGATTGGGAGCTCCAAGTGCAGGTTGATTGAAGTACAAGTGAGTGGAGAAAAACGAGGGTTGTTAAGCACAGCTGCTGATTGAGGCAAAAATGATGGTTCTATTTGGTCACAAGTGAGGAGTGGATAGAGAGAGGTGGGTAAGTGTCACATGGTATCACAGAAATGGATAATAGAACTGCATGGCATTGAATTTTCTCTTTCCTCCATGATCCATTTCATGAATTACCAGTGAGACCAGGAATCTTGTGCCCTTTAAATAAATCTACATTTGGAAAGATGCTAGAATATGTTGCAGATATCAAATTGGTTTTCTTGAGAATAGGAGTTTTAGATTTTTCTAAACTCAATTTTGGTCACCTATACCTTAACAAGTAATAAATTAAATAGTTGTTCATGCAATTTTATATATTTTCTCACATAGCAAATAATATTTCACCGCGTGTCTCAAAGGAATTAAAACCGTTAGCGGAGTAAGTGGAAATTAGATCAATTATGTTTTAAAAGTGCATCACAAGTCCTAATCATCAAACCTTATTTTGATGATATTTAAATATGGTTTACTTTAACTGGATGCATATTTTAAACAAAAATAATTATGGTTAGGAAACAAAATCGACATCACATATCACTAGATGTAGTTAATGATTGCCAATGAACTGAATTTATCAGATTGCAACAAATGCCTGAAATTATAAATTATATGAAAATTTATTTGAACACACAAAATTTGAAAAAAATATAATTTATATTATTATTTGTAAAATAAACATGTTCATGAAGTTGATGAGAGAATTTGGTGTAATATAAATTATTTGAGAAAATCTTGACTAACATTTTAAAAATATATGAAATCATGTGAATACCTGGTATTATGAAAATGTGATGATTTAAAGGATTTTTTATTAAAAAATTATTTAATATTACAATTATAATTAGAATATTTTTTCTGATTATTGTATTGCGTGAATAATTCATTTGCAAGTCATTTATACGGGGAATAGACAATAACGAACCTGGTCAAAATGTATTGAACTTTAAGATTATTATTTTCAGGGGTACTATGTTACATTAGGCAGCTTCCATAATGTTTTGCATGGTGGATATCTGGAAAAACAAGTATTTTCTATCACTCATTAATTTGGGATGGGAGCCATGTCGAGGTTGATAATGGAGAGATCAAGAAAACTACGAAGATAACAATGAAACTTGATTAAAAGGGTTTTTCAACTTGTTTATAGAATGAATTATTTGATTCAAGTACTACTTGTCAGACAACCTTACAAAAGTTCCCTTACATAATATCTTTTCTAAGGACTGTCACATCCAGGGTCGATTAAATATGCACCATTTTTCTTACTTAAAGAATATACTATCTCCTCAGATTCTGCAGGGATTAATTGCCTTTTGAGTTTCATGATCTATAGGAGATAATGAATCGGCTTGCAAAATTTCTCTCATTTTATAAGATAAAATGAGATTCCACGTCTAGTACTTAAACTGGGAGGACCTTTGAGAAATGTTAGATTTTTTTCCAAGAAACATGAAAGCTAGATGGGATGGACTATATAATTTTAAATCCCAGAGAAATTGATTTAATTGATAATGGTCAGGTTCAATTTTTTGATCATGGACTGAATTCAAATATGAATGACCACCTTTGTACATCCCTGTGCAAGAAAAATCACAACTTAACAGAGTGACATTTTACTGCTCACTCCCACACTTGATAAATACCTTGGAAGAAATTAATTCATTTAAAATACTACTATCATTTATCCATACTGTTTATATCTGTTTTTTCCCAGTGGGCCTAGGATTCTTTTTTTTTGTACCCTCACATTTTCCCTAATTTTCTCCAGAGTGAACTTGCATTGATCCTAAAAAGGATGAAAAACTCACATACATCAAATACTAGGACCTCCAGCTTCCTGCCCTCTGTCTTCAGCCATTCTTTTCATTAACTTCAAGAATTATTCAAAGCGAAAATTTCTTATGATGTCTGAGGGGCTTCCTTTAGTAATACGTTGATATGTATTGTTATTTCCTGCAGAAATTTGGTTAGCTAGTTTAGGAGGGATAAACTATAAAATCCGAATTGTTATATGGTTCACAACCCCATTTTAAGATTTCTCCGTTTAAAATGAGGCTAGAGATGGTATCCATATTGGGGGATCACGAGCATCTGTAAGATGGAACAAATCACAACATTGAGCTGTCTGGGGTTGGGTATCCAAATGATGAGGGTACCTAATGGAATAAGTATACAATAATAAAATCCAATTATTGAAGCAAGATGACCTGTAAGATAGATTCACTAGTCAAATGTAGACAACCATTGAACCACTAACATATCATTAGCCAATCCATAGTTAGGTGTTTTGTGCCCTTAGTAGAATTGTACATTGGGTGAAGGGGCAGTCTTTTATCCAAGTCATAAGCACATAAGTTTCTTACTTACCATGAAACTAGTTGAAGCACATTTATGTTGGGATGTGAGGCTATGGTTTTAAATTTATCAATCTAATTTTCTGCAGCAGAAGCATGAGATCATTTCATAAATGATATCTAACATATCTAATGTATTGAGTACTTTTTGGGGAAATTCTTCCGCCCATGACTTGCGTCCTGGGAGAGTTTCTTCGAGCTGATTAATTGCCCGACCTCTATTAGTATCCATGCAACTAGAATGTTGCAGGATCTCTTCTCCTTGTACTCCACTCCTTCTAGAATATCTATAGATTACTCTCATCATCAATGACTTTTGGGGCAAGAGGAGAATGTAGACAAAGAGCAAAAGGGAGGGGGCCCAGATCTCGCTAGCCTAGGCACTTAAAAGGGCTGCAACCCTATACTTAGACCCAATGATTTTTCATAAAACACACGATATAAGGTATATCTTCCAACATCCTTATAGTCTTATGTGTATGACCCTCTAGAGACCCAATGATTTTTCATAAAACACACGATATAAGGTATATCTTCCAACATCCTTATAGTCTTATGTGTATGACCCTCTAGGCACATATACCATTCTAGTTAATAACTTCAAGGTCCAACAACATTTATTGATGAACCTTATTAATTAACTATATCAACATATAGATTACTTAATTAATTAAAGATGTATTTGACACAATTGATAGATTAAGTTTCTATCTTATGGCTACAAGGCTACCCCTCTTCTTTGAACTCTATTATGGAACCCTATTAGTCATTTGATACCATAAATGTATAATCCTTTCTCCATGCTAGACTCCCATTTGACTTGGAATATGGTTAATTGTCAAACCCTAATCCATCATTTGGTTAGTATTGATGCATAATAGGGATTACTAGAAAACCTCTTTTCCAAGTCCCTTTCTACATTGGCAAGGGATTTAACTGCATCATCTTCCTTGAATCAATCTCCTTTTATACAATGGGCAGATGATCTTGTCTTGACGACAAGATCATCTCTGTATGCTTCTTACTCCATCGGAGCTAAAACATGTTTCAATCACACGGTTAGAGACTCCTAAGCCATAGTCAAAATATAGTTGTTCATACAAGAGATGGCTTTGGTGTCTCATGTCAACGGATTACTTATAAAATAGCGACAAGAATCAACCTGATTAAAATTTAAGTATAATACAATTCAGGGATTTATATGATTCAGTTTTGTGAATGCTTTCTCCAAAGAACACCTGATAAAATGATAAATGCATATGTACTTACCTACATTTAGATGTTTTTTGGATTATCAATTTAGAATTTATCATATTATCATTTGAATTGACTAAATATTCATGCATTAGCTAGAAATTCTAATTTTGCATGTTATGGCTATTTTTCACTAATTTTCTTGACTTATCTGACGTCAAGCTGTTTGGTTACAAATAAATAATTTATATTTCCAATGGTGCAGAAATATACAGAAATCAAAAGATAGAATTCTTAGGGAAATGGATAATTTTTGGGAGCTTAGTGATTCTACAAAGGGGCTTGAGAGGATCAAGCAGAGTTGTGAACCATCAAAAGACAAATTGGAGGAAGATAAGCCATTACCTGACCTACCCATTGGGTTTCAAAAAACTTCCAAATGGATAAGTTCAAGATCAGAAGGGGAAGCTCTCAACCCGTGGAGAAAAATAGGCAAAATGGCAAGAAATGATAATTGAATATGCCTAAAGGGGCATTTTAGTAATTATTTCTATGTATAAAAACTCATTTTATCCCTCATTTTCCCTCATTCTGGATGTGCTCCAGAAAGTGGCTGGTCATAAGGACAAGGCATATTTTGGAATCCAAGTTGCTTAACCTGCTTGGTGTAAGTTATTGAAGTTTGCACTCAATCTCAACTCTTGTATGCATTAAAAAATCCCTGATCTTGGAAAAATATAAGCATCTAGAATTGAGAGAAAGCATTGCCGGCTCATTAAGCTTACATTGAGGTTTTAGGAACTTAGATTTCCATTTTCCCATCATTATCTATTTATTTTACCTATAAAATCATCACCTAATCACTCTAAACGTTTGTTTTTCTCCACTTTATCTCTTTAGAATCAACTCTTTCTCTCCGTAGACCTTCACAAATATCCTCAGTTCATTCCCCTCAAAATTTCATAAAAATCTTGTTCATTTTTACCTTCGAATTCCCTCTCACTAGTGGCTGTCGTGCACTGTTGTGCGGTGCTGGGCAGCACGTGTGCAGCGCTTGTGCGGGAGGGACATTCCTCTGACAGCTGGTCTGCCCACACGCAGCTCGTGCAAATGCAGGGCATAGGAGTGCCCTGTGTAGGACTTAGCCAAATTGACGAAGTCCTGACCCCATTGGACCAAGCCCAATGGGTAGCCTAAACGTGCCATACTAGGCCCACCCAACCTAATCACCCAAACTGCACTTTGTCACCCCATCCGTCGCCACCCTTGATTGCCGGAGCAGGTGTTTTGGTCATTTTTAGGCACTTAAAAATTATTAAAAAGTAGGAAAAAATATGTTTGCATTGAAAAACTCAAAAACAATTAGTAAAAACCCCTTGACTTCATATAATCAATTTCTAGAGATTTAAACATCTAAAAAATTCTAAAAAAATCTCTAACTCTGTTTTTTAATATCTTTATTGGTATTGGTGTAAATTGAATTTCAGAAATTTCTAAAAATATTTTTTAATTCTTTTTGTTAATTTAATTAAAATAATGAGAATTAGTCTACAATATTTTTAGCCTGTTCCCTTGTATTTCTGCTTTAGATTAAACCATAGAAAATTATGTAAATTGAAGAAAAATCCTGGAATTTTATCTCACATCTTTAAAATCATTTCCTTCATTTAAAGCTTCAGAAAATTTCTAAAGTTAAATTTGTTCTTCTCTGTTGATCAACCCCATACATGCCCTACGTTCATTCTAGAGTATTTAGGTGGAAAATTTTCATAAATATTTTGTTTAAGTCTGAAATAAAACAACGACATTAGAACCCTTATTTGGATTACCAGCACCCACCATACGTCTTTACGGTCTCCACACTAACCACTGCATGTTCAATCATACTTACCGGATAAGAAGGATCAAATATAGTTATTCTACCCGAATAATTCTATGCCTATCTCGGGTATCAATTGAGTATAAATATTTAAAATGCATGCTAATAGACTCACAAACAATGCATTATTATATTACTATTATTCATTTGGTCATTCCACATATTTAGGGACTTCATCACGAACATCTCACTGGAATAACAATGAAGTAATATTTCATTCAACGAACTTAAATAAAAAGAAACATGGTGCTGTGATTGGCTTGAAGACAACATAATATCAATCAATATAAAACAAAGTCACTGCATTTTATATTCACCGTCCCACCTGTCATTATGCATGCTATCATTTACACGGACCAAGTTTTCACATTCTACCGATAGGTTACACCTAATTCCCAAGTTTACCTGTCTTTCCCTATGTTATAAGCCTATTTATATCTACTGATTGGTATCACCCTCTTAACATTTCACTCTTTATCTTTTCAACATAATTCACCCATCTCTTTTTGTGTTCCTTCAGTGCATCATCACAAGCAATAAATGTTTTGACACATCTTGATCCCAAATGACAATGCACAATTGTGGAACATGTTCATGAAAAGGAATTTATTTGTCTTGTTTTTTAAGAATGAAATTATTTAAATGTTTTACTTTTTTGGTATATCCTTTTTAGAAAATTTGGGAAGTTTATTTTGTATACCGTGCTCATTTTCTTTTCAATTCTTTTATCTATACTTACCCTTAGTAATTCACCTTCATAAAAATGTTTATTTGGTTGAACTTTCCATTACTTGGATATTATGAGGAAAGGGCCTTCCGCTTACTTCCATATAGGAGAAATGCTAATGAGAGATGCATAGAGCAAAGATAATAGATATATATATAATTTAACAAATTCATTAATTTCCATTTGCATTTTCCAAAACATAAAAGGTAGGGTCTCACATTAATACAAATACTTGTGTCCAAATTACAGTGTAGCTTTTTGCACATCATATAGTATTGATGATTTCAAAACATCAAGTACACTTTTATTATCTAAAGCATGATGGAGAAACATGTGGAAATTGATATCACATTTCAAATGGGAAACTCTATTAATTCAAGTACTAACTTATCTTACATAAATTTAATTACACATAATGTCTTGTTTATTATATTTTTATAGTATAGTTTTGTGGACACTTCCCAATTTTGAGTGATTTAAGATCAGTCTTTTCTTTCTAAGTGCTCACACAACTACCAGTATTAAACTAACATTAGCATGAACTTTTTCAGAGAAGACATGTGTTTTGAATATATGAATATTATTGAATTCCAATAGATGCATAGAAAATATATGCCTCTGTGAATTGATGTTTTAGGGTTTTAAACATGCATTGAAAATGGGAAGTCTACATTATGGGACATAGTTTGACTGGACACAACTGTTGGGAAAGAAAATGTGGATCATAGCTACTGTAATTGAAAGCTCAACCACATATGCCGGCATCTTAAAAGAGAATACAACAAATTTTAGTCAAATCCAACAAACAGGAGGGTAGAAATATCTTTAGTAATTCTCCATCCCAAAGGTCAATCTATATATCAGGAGAAATAATAAATGGTGAAGCTTTGCTACCAACAATGGTTGGCCAGCAGGATATAAGACAGTTGGATATCAACTATGTGTATCAGCTCTGATTGTTGCAATATTTATTATGATTTATTTTGAGTCTTCCGTTTCCCTTTAAACTTGTCCAATGCAAGCAGAATTTACAAGCTCTTGTTGAGTCACTTCAAAAGTTGAATAATCATAGGAAAAATAATTAGTTCGTATTATTCCACTAGAGTTGAAGTCTCATACGCCGTATCTAGTAATCAACATGTCAGATTCTTCCAGCCTGATCTGAACTTTTTCAATCATCAAAAGGTGATAATCAATTCAAGATTATTTCAAACATTCATAGCGAAAAAGTTTCTATTGATGCTATTCCTGTTGATGATCTCGAGAGCTATTCCTCTAAGATGGTATAAGAAACAACTTGGACTGTCTGGAATTGTGTATCTAAATGGTTAGGGTACCTAATGGATAAAAAATCATAATATACATGCACTATTACCTATTACATAGAGTCAAAAGTCAAATGGAACTTCGGTTGTAACCCAAGTATATCATTACCCAATCCGTAGTTAGATAGACATTTTGCACTCTTAGTGTATTATTACATTGAAATAAGGGGCAGCCTTTTATCAGAGTCCTAAACACAGAACCTACTTGCATTTATCTACCATGAAACAAATTGAAAGCTATGTATACCAACCTCGTTGCATTAACTATTTACCATTTCCCTTCTTCATTAAGACAATGGTCATTTAAAAGAACCCAATTTTCATTAATCTTCCCCTATGAGGTATGAGTTATATATATATATATATATAGTACAATATAAAATCAATGGACAAGAAAAATAACTTTTCATTCCTTAGAAAATTTCACCAATTGAACTAGGATAAACATAATTAATAATTAAAATTAAAATTTTTTTTCTTATTTTAGTTTGCTGATAAATACCATTGCTTCTCTTGGATTTTACCGTTAGGATAAACGTTGTGAGAAGTTGCAATCTGTTACTCCAAGCAGGATTCCTTACCAACGCACTTAACCCAAAAACACCCCATTTTTGAGAAAAAATGGATGTGACTTCTATAAGAGATAGAGAGGGACACAGACAGAGAAAGAGGGATATGCACAGAGAGAGAGAGAAGAGAAAGCGAGAGAGGGATAGAGAGAGAGAGAGAGATAGACAGAGGCACAAAGACAGAGAGACAGAGAGAGGTGCACAAAGAGAGAAAAAGAGACAGAAAGAGATAGAGACATAGATAGAGTCATACTGATGGAGAGCGTCAAGACGACGCCAATGAGCCATCATCGTCGTCATCTGCATCAACATCAGTCCGAGTCCAGCCCGACCGGCATGCCAAAGCGTCCATGAAGACGCCCGGGTTCAAATACCCCGGGTAGAGCACGCGCATTTCTGTATCTTTGCATTTTTCGTTATCTCTTCGTTGGTTTAATTTCTGTTTCGTGTCCGTCACGACGAGTGCCTCTACTCGTCGTGCCACGTCCATATCATTTTAATTTCGTATCATTTTCTTTCTTAATTTTCTTATTTAAGTTGTAAAATGGGGTCTTATTGGGCCTCTTGTTGGACTCTTTGAAGGGGCCCATCATGGCCCTATATAAGGCCATGATGAGCCCCACGTTCAGAGATAGATCTGGGATTCTTGTTGTTCGAGTTACCTACGTCCAGATCTCACAAAGAGGAAGAAGAAAGGAGGAAGGAAGAAGAAGAAGAAGAGGGAAAGGAAGAAGAATGGTGAAAGAAAAGTGATCCTTGCATTCTTATCTGTCGCCATAAACAATCGTCGCGCTCGATCATCGTCGCCATCCAGTCTCAGGCTGGACATTGCCGGTATACGCCATTTCTCAGCATCTCGGACGTTCTGGTCACGGTTATTCGCCCGCCCTATTTTGGCTGTTGCCTTCTCTTGGGCGAGAACGCACGAATACTCACCGTGACTGATTCTCGACATCGCTCAACCTTCGGCCAGGCTCCGTTTACGATCGCCAGTTTTCTTGCATCCCGTGTTGCTTCTTGAAAAGAAGAGAAGGTGATAGAGGTTGACGGGCGTGTACGGTGTCTCTACAGCCCATTCCTTGCCCATCAGCCTTGCTTCAGCCACCGTATTGGGGCTTTGTCGCCAACACTAAGACTAGCGTCACCTTTCACCAAGCTCAGCCGCCGCTGGATGTTGAAATTTGACTACCATCGTTTCTTCCTCAGTCTCGAACAAGTTCTCTATATTGATTGAACGAGAGAGAGTTGACAACGGTGATCCGCATCACATCTATCGTCAACAAGTTAACTCTGAGTGATTCCTGGCGGAAGTCGTTGAATCCTGGCAGAAATTGATCGAACGGCTATCCGCACGGCATCTTCCATCAGACGGTTGCCTTTGGGATTGTCCACGGTGTCTGCATTTCCCCTTTGGGCGAGTCTCCCGGTCGTCCACCATGGGTTGGTTCATCAAAGTCGTCTTGACGGGAGTGAGACTTCTGCTAGTTGGGAAGTCGATTGTCCTTGCACCGCTAGTGAAGACTAGCTCCGACGCCAGCAAACATTTTGGGATTCAGGATGCTCTATCGTGACCCCGACCAGGATTGATTACTCCATCTGCTTGGGTGTGGTGTTTAGTGCGGCCCAGGTCCTCCGCCGAAAGCAACCAAGTGTTAGAGCCACCCATCGGAACTCATTCCCTTCTCGTCTCGCCTTCACCCACCCCTACTCTTCGCTCCGATATCTCCTGCACCGTCTCCGCCGCGCCGCTTGCTTCGTCTTGTGCACCGAAGAAGACGCTGACGACGAACGCCGCCGCTAACAAGGTACGTTGTTCCTTGCTCGTCAGTTATATTACGTCTTACAGTATATTTTCGGCTGTACTCCACCGCGCTCGGGCTAGTTCGGGGAGAGAGAATTATTTTGGAGAAAACTACTTGCGAGCGTCTTCCTAGGTACGGGCCGAGCTCTTTCGTTATGTGTGAGCCCCTACGGAACTATTATGTTCGGCACCGTAGTCGCCATCGTCGCTCTGACGAGGGTCAGAAGGTCACTGTCACTGTCACCAGTCGCCCATTTCGGAGCTTGGAGTTTGGCGAATCCCACGAGTCGAGTCCTGCACGTACATCCGCATAGGTTCATTTGCATCACGTAGTTACATTCACTAAGTGGTTTTACCTGTCGGACGACGCCATCGACGACATCCAACATCACATAGATAAAAAGACATGGAGAAAGGCTTAAAGAGAGACATAGAGACCGAGAGACACACAAATAGAGAGAAAGAGACTTTGAGACAGACAAAGAGAGACCGAGAGAGAGAGAGAGAGAGAGAGAGAGAGAGAGAGAGACAAAGAGAGAGAGAGAGAGAGAGAGAGAGAGAGAGAGAGAAACACAAAGAGAAAGAGAGAGACAGACTGGCAGAGAGAGAAATAGAGAGAAATAGAGAGATATAAAGAGACAGAGAGACATAGATGTATGGCAAAGAGTATACATATAGTTATTCAACTTTTCACATTTCACTCTTTATCTTCTTATCCTAATTCATTCATTTTTTTTTCTCGCTTCATCATTACATCCTCATAAAAAATAAATGTTTCCTCTGTGTTTACCAGAAATGATATTGCAAAGTTGTAGGACATGTTCATGAGAATGAGTCTTTCTCTTGCTTGTTTTAAGAAATAACTTATTTACATGTTGAAGTTGTTTTGTCCGACAACTTAAGGAAGTTTGTTGTGTTTACCATGTGCGCGTCTTCTTTTCCATTCTTTAATATGAAGATACCCTAGTGATTTACCATCATCAGCATGCTCTTTTGTTTCACATTATTTGATGACTATACAGAAAAGTCCCCTTACTTCTATTTAGGAGAAAGGCATATGAGAATTTCATATAGTTAAGTGAACACAAGATGTGAGAGAATGATCTAGGACGAGAAGTATCATGTCAACACAAATAGAATGATGCCAGAAATGATGTATCATAGTCATACCTATTTTATTCGTATCCATTTAAGTTTCCCCAATCATGAACGGTCGGGTTTCACATTCATACAAATATGCATGTTTTTTTGAAGATGAAGGGAGAACGCACATTTGTATATTCATACAAATATACGGAAATCCACTAGATATTAATAAAGGATTAGAAATGGTTTTTGTAGGGTTTATATGAAAATCGGTAAATTAACGCACTAACTATAAGTTTACTTGAACATATTATCCAGTTGAATATAGATTTTATCATGTAATTTTAATGTTTACTTTTAAGTTTTGATCAATTTCATATCATTCTCTTACTTTTTAAGTGTTCAGATGATTACATATAGTAAACATAAATTCACATAAATTACTTCACAGACAAAACATCTTTTTAGTATGTGGCAGTGTTAACTTCTGAGATAATGATTGGTGCCTTTGTATCTGATTTTTAGGGTTTTACATGGGCACAAGGAATGGAAAATAAAAGATATCTGGTAACACACTTTGGCTAGAAAGATCTGCCGTGAAAAAATCATGTCAATTGTAACCAATGGCAATTTTAAAGCTGAATGCAGATATGGCAATATGAAATGGAATAGACATATGTGGAGTAAATTATAATAAAAGAAGGGTATGTATTTTGTGAGTTATTCTATATCACACAAGTCAATTTCTATATCTTCAGGAACAATGAATGAACGGTAAGACTTTTCTTCTGAGCTTTGCCTCCAACAATGATTGGCCACCGGGATATTAGGTAGTTCGATATGAACTGTGTGTGTCAAGTCCAACTCTAGTTAGACTTCATCTCAGTCATTTTGAATCTCCCTTTTCCATTACATCGTCTAGCTCTAGTGGAATTTATGAGCCTTAGTTGGGTTAGTATTCTTTCACAAGAGTGTAAGTTGTATATTGGTTATTTTGTAATCAACATGTCACATTCCTCCATCCTCGAGCTAAATTATTGTCATCATCAAATGACAATCAACCGATTCATGATTATTCAAACCTTCATAGAGAATATCTTTTCTTTATTAATTGACCCTGGCTCATGATGACAATCTACATCAAATGCCAAAATAATGAAACATTTTTTAACAAATAAAGGGTTATGAAAGTTTCTCTAACCAATGGATTTCTGCATGTGTTTTTATATAAATGAAGTTCAATTTACTACAGGGTAAGGGATGAATACACCAGCTGGTAATAATGGGAGAGTAAAATCACTAAAAAATTAAATTTAAAAGTATGTTTATATGTGTTTTATGTATTTTATTTTTGCATATATTATAGAGATAAAACTTTCAAAAACAAAACCAAACTAGTCAAAAACAATTTACAACGAGGATAAATATTGTTTTTAGCTCAAAAGGCTCTTATAATAATTAAATATAGTGTTATAAATCAATTGAAATACCTTTATTGTTATATTTTCGTAAGTAACATCTGAGAACTAGAAGGTGACAACATATTGACCTTGTAAAAAAAAGTTGCAATAAATGATCACCATAAAGGAAAGAAGAGAGTTCGATTAGTTCTACCAGATTTATTTGAGCTTTATTAGGCCTCATATCATCACCTGACACCATACCATTCGGATGAATAATTATTACAGTCAATAGGAATGCTATGATTATAAATTGTTTTGATTTTGGTTTTGCACTCAAAGAACTAGATATCATTAAGACTTCATTCCTCTAAAAGATAAACAAGAACATCGTTTAAAATATGTAGTCTTAAAGCTCTGATTCATGCTAGCACTTATATAAAGTTTTATTTCCTTCACGATAGGGTACAAATACACAAGGTGGTGGTAATGCGAGAGTACAATTCAGTTAAAATATATTTTAACTATTTATATTTACATCTTGTGTATTTGATTTTTTTATACCTTTTTATGGAGAAAATTAGTCAAAGCTAATGTACAATATCGACAAATACTAACCTTATTTCAAAGCGTTCTCTCAGAAGTCAATATTATTCTTTGTTTTTGAAAGTTTATAGAGAGATAAATCAATTCAAATACCTTTCTTGTCATACATTTTCTATAAGTAACTTAAAAAATGAGGAAGTGACAACAAAATTATGGTTGAACAAACGATGGAGATAGCGTTCGCGCGTCCCGATACCAGTATCGGATTATAATTTCGTATCATTTTCTTTCTTAATTTTCTTATTTAAGTTGTAAAATGGGGTCTTATTGGGCCTCTTGTTGGACTCTTTGAAGGGGCCCATCATGGCCCTATATAAGGCCATGATGAGCCCCACGTTCAGAGATAGATCTGGGATTCTTGTTGTTCGAGTTACCTACGTCCAGATCTCACAAAGAGGAAGAAGAAAGGAGGAAGGAAGAAGAAGAAGAAGAGGGAAAGGAAGAAGAATGGTGAAAGAAAAGTGATCCTTGCATTCTTATCTGTCGCCATAAACAATCGTCGCGCTCGATCATCGTCGCCATCCAGTCTCAGGCTGGACATTGCCGGTATACGCCATTTCTCAGCATCTCGGACGTTCTGGTCACGGTTATTCGCCCGCCCTATTTTGGCTGTTGCCTTCTCTTGGGCGAGAACGCACGAATACTCACCGTGACTGATTCTCGACATCGCTCAACCTTCGGCCAGGCTCCGTTTACGATCGCCAGTTTTCTTGCATCCCGTGTTTCTTGAAAAGAAGAGAAGGTGATAGAGGTTGACGGGCGTGTACGGTGTCTCTACAGCCCATTCCTTGCCCATCAGCCTTGCTTCAGCCACCGTATTGGGGCTTTGTCGCCAACACTAAGACTAGCGTCACCTTTCACCAAGCTCAGCCGCCGCTGGATGTTGAAATTTGACTACCATCGTTTCTTCCTCAGTCTCGAACAAGTTCTCTATATTGATTGAACGAGAGAGAGTTGACAACGGTGATCCGCATCACATCTATCGTCAACAAGTTAACTCTGAGTGATTCCTGGCGGAAGTCGTTGAATCCTGGCAGAAATTGATCGAACGGCTATCCGCACGGCATCTTCCATCAGACGGTTGCCTTTGGGATTGTCCACGGTGTCTGCATTTCCCCTTTGGGCGAGTCTCCCGGTCGTCCACCATGGGTTGGTTCATCAAAGTCGTCTTGACGGGAGTGAGACTTCTGCTAGTTGGGAAGTCGATTGTCCTTGCACCGCTAGTGAAGACTAGCTCCGACGCCAGCAAACATTTTGGGATTCAGGATGCTCTATCGTGACCCCGACCAGGATTGATTACTCCATCTGCTTGGGTGTGGTGTTTAGTGCGGCCCAGGGTCCCTCCGCCGAAAGCAACCAAGTGTTAGAGCCACCCATCGGAACTCATTCCCTTCTCGTCTCGCCTTCACCCACCCCTACTCTTCGCTCCGATATCTCCTGCACCGTCTCCGCCGCGCCGCTTGCTTCGTCTTGTGCACCGAAGAAGACGCTGACGACGAACGCCGCCGCTAACAAGGTACGTTGTTCCCCTTGCTCGTCAGTTATATTACGTCTTACAGTATATTTTCGGCTGTACTCCACCGCGCTCGGGCTAGTTCGGGGAGAGAGAATTATTTTGGAGAAAACTACTTGCGAGCGTCTTCCTAGGTACGGGCCGAGCTCTTTCGTTATGTGTGAGCCCCTACGGAACTATTATGTTCGGCACCGTAGTCGCCATCGTCGCTCTGACGAGGGTCAGAAGGTCACTGTCACTGTCACCAGTCGCCCATTTCGGAGCTTGGAGTTTGGCGAATCCCACGAGTCGAGTCCTGCACGTACATCCGCATAGGTTCATTTGCATCACGTAGTTACATTCACTAAGTGGTTTTACCTGTCGGACGACGCCATCGACGACATCCAACATCACATAGATAAAAAGACATGGAGAAAGGCTTAAAGAGAGACATAGAGACCGAGAGACACACAAATAGAGAGAAAGAGACTTTGAGACAGACAAAGAGAGACCGAGAGAGAGAGAGAGAGAGAGAGAGAGAGAGAGAGAGAGAGAGAGAGAGAGAGAGAGAGAGAGAGAGAGAGAGAAACACAAAGAGAAAGAGAGAGACAGACTGGCAGAGAGAGAAATAGAGAGAAATAGAGAGATATAAAGAGACAGAGAGACATAGATGTATGGCAAAGAGTATACATATAGTTATTCAACTTTTCACATTTCACTCTTTATCTTCTTATCCTAATTCATTCATTTTTTTTTCTCGCTTCATCATTACATCCTCATAAAAAATAAATGTTTCCTCTGTGTTTACCAGAAATGATATTGCAAAGTTGTAGGACATGTTCATGAGAATGAGTCTTTCTCTTGCTTGTTTTAAGAAATAACTTATTTACATGTTGAAGTTGTTTTGTCCGACAACTTAAGGAAGTTTGTTGTGTTTACCATGTGCGCGTCTTCTTTTCCATTCTTTAATATGAAGATACCTAGTGATTTACCATCATCAGCATGCTCTTTTGTTTCACATTATTTGATGACTATACAGAAAAGTCCCCTTACTTCTATTTAGGAGAAAGGCATATGAGAATTTCATATAGTTAAGTGAACACAAGATGTGAGAGAATGATCTAGGACGAGAAGTATCATGTCAACACAAATAGAATGATGCCAGAAATGATGTATCATAGTCATACCTATTTTATTCGTTCATTTAAGTTTCCCCAATCATGAACTGTCGGTTTCACATTCATACAAATATGCATGTTTTTTGAAGATGAAGGGAGCACATTTGTATATTCATACAAATATAATGAAATCCACTAGATATTAATAAAGGATTAGAAATGGTTTTTGTAGGTTTATATGAAAATCGTAAATTAACGACTAACTATAAGTTTACTTGAACATATTATCCAGTTGAATATAGATTTTATCATGTAATTTTAATGTTTACTTTTAAGTTTTGATCAATTTCATATCATTCTCTTACTTTTTAAGTGTTCAGATGATTACATATAGTAAACATAAATTCACATAAATTACTTCACAGACAAAACATCTTTTTAGTATGTGGCAGTGTTAACTTCTGAGATAATGATTGGTGCCTTTGTATCTGATTTTTAGGGTTTTACATGGGCACAAGGAATGGAAAATAAAAGATATCTGGTAACACACTTTGGCTAGAAAGATCTGCCGTGAAAAAATCATGTCAATTGTAACCAATGGCAATTTTAAAGCTGAATGCAGATATGGCAATATGAAATGGAATAGACATATGTGGAGTAAATTATAATAAAAGAAGGGTATGTATTTTGTGAGTTATTCTATATCACACAAGTCAATTTCTATATCTTCAGGAACAATGAATGAACGGTAAGACTTTTCTTCTGAGCTTTGCCTCCAACAATGATTGGCCACCGGGATATTAGGTAGTTCGATATGAACTGTGTGTGTCAAGTCCAACTCTAGTTAGACTTCATCTCAGTCATTTTGAATCTCCCTTTTCCATTACATCGTCTAGCTCTAGTGGAATTTATGAGCCTTAGTTGGGTTAGTATTCTTTCACAAGAGTGTAAGTTGTATATTGGTTATTTTGTAATCAACATGTCACATTCCTCCATCCTCGAGCTAAATTATTGTCATCATCAAATGACAATCAACCGATTCATGATTATTCAAACCTTCATAGAGAATATCTTTTCTTTATTAATTGACCCTGGCTCATGATGACAATCTACATCAAATGCCAAAATAATGAAACATTTTTTAACAAATAAAGGGTTATGAAAGTTTCTCTAACCAATGGATTTCTGCATGTGTTTTTATATAAATGAAGTTCAATTTACTACAGGGTAAGGGATGAATACACCAGCTGGTAATAATGGGAGAGTAAAATCACTAAAAATTAAATTTAAAAGTATGTTTATATGTGTTTATGTATTTTATTTTTGCATATATTATAGAGATAAAACTTTCAAAAACAAAACTAAACTAGTCAAAACAATTTACAACGAGGATAAATATTGTTTTTAGCTCAAAATCTTATAATAATTAAATATAGTGTTATAAATCAATTGAAATACCTTTATTGTTATATTTCGTAAGTAACATCTGAGAACTAGAAGGTGACAACATATTGACCTTGTAAAAAAAGTTGCAATAAATGATCACCATAAAGGAAAGAAGAGAGTTCGATTAGTTCTACCAGATTTATTTGAGCTTTATTAGGCCTCATATCATCACCTGACACCATACCATTCGGATGAATAATTATTACAGTCAATAGGAATGCTATGATTATAAATTGTTTTGATTTTGGTTTTGCACTCAAAGAACTAGATATCATTAAGACTTCATTCCTCTAAAAGATAAACAAGAACATCGTTTAAAATATGTAGTCTTAAAGCTCTGATTCATGCTAGCACTTATATAAAGTTTTATTTCCTTCACGATAGGGTACAAATACACAAGGTGGTGGTAATGCGAGAGTACAATTCAGTTAAAATATATTTTAACTATTTATATTTACATCTTGTGTATTTGATTTTTTTATACCTTTTTATGGAGAAAATTAGTCAAAGCTAATGTACAATATCGACAAATACTAACCTTATTTCAAAGCGTTCTCTCAGAAGTCAATATTATTCTTTGTTTTTGAAAGTTTATAGAGAGATAAATCAATTCAAATACCTTTCTTGTCATACATTTTCTATAAGTAACTTAAAAAATGAGGAAGTGACAACAAAATTATGGTTGAACAAACGATGGAGATAGCGTTCGCGCGTCCCGATACCAGTATCGGATTATAGTATCAGGATGAATTCTGTACTGGATACCAAAAATCAAATTTTCAGATATCGGTTGCTACAGTGCCAATATCCGATATCGGTATCTGTCCCAATGTCGTCATCCGCCTCCGTCTCACAGAGAAGATGATGATATCAGATATCAATGTTGGATTTCGGATTCCAATGTCCAACTTAGAGGGGTCGTATAAAAATATAATTTAATCATTATTAATGAGAGGTTAGACTAACATCCTTGCGGAAGAGGGTAGTTGGAAGCTTTTTATTGATAAAGTGGCATGATCAATACATACAGGTCGAACTTTTTTTTTCCTCCATATGGGATAACATCAGGATTCCGAGTTTAACATCAAACTCCAAATATTTTATCCCATATGGAAGAAAATAGAAATTCCGACTCTATTTATTGGATGAGGTTATAATATCTGAAATATATTACGTATATAACCAGCTTAAAATATACTGAATATTATATTATTAATATATCATTTAATCAATATTATACCTTGTTTAATATATGCAGCGCACGATTTCTAATTTCTTCCATATGGGATAACAGGGTTCGGATTTTAATGTAAACTCCAAATCCTGTTGTCCGGATATGGAGGAAAATAAAAATCTTGCACTGTATATATTAACCGAACTTGAAAACATATCAAAAGCATATGGCATTGGATGTATATAAATCACTGAAGGTGATGAATAATATTATTTTTTTCTGTTGATACCGGATATCAATATCCGGATGCCGGTTCCGATATCCGGATATGAAAATCTGATATCCGAATCATCCTTACCCCTCTGATATCCGTCATCGATATCCGTCTACACCTAATGGACGGATATTGTCCGATATCCAATATCAGATACCATCTCGGTTTTTTCCGGATATCGGATACTGGTCGTCCAATATCGGATATCGTACGGATATCGGTTAGACAAACACTAGATGGAGATAAATAATCATGATAAATGGAGAGTGGAATTAGATAAAGAAACACAACATGGAAGAGATATTGTAATTTAGCCCCCATTTCATATAATAGAAATTGTGGTAATTGTAAAGCAACCGATTATAATTAGACGGTGAGATAATACTCATTAATAGATTGCCGGGTGCATCTTCATGGTCCCTGCTTAATACTGCGGATACGACGAGCGACCGAAACGATCCAGATGAGGAGCATGTCAACTCTGTTCCTCGAGTTTAATTATCTACCCAGTACACTGCATGGATGAATTAGTTACTAGTGCAGTAAATTTAAATTTGGATGATATAAAGAGGAGATGGCAAGGTTTCTTCCTTTGAATCTGTATTATCTCAAGATTTATGGATGATGCAAGACATCAGTGAGATAATGAAAAACCAGAGAAAGTTAGATGAACAATGAAAGGCGAAAACCGCGAACACACTAGCCTAAGACGACATAATTGCATGGTAAAGAAAGACCACTTTCCTTTTTATGCTACGGAGATCGGCCGTGAGTATTTCTTCAATATCACGTCGTGCTCTGCTGTCTTCTTGAAGTCAGGGCCCAGGAACCGTTCTTTAAGTCGACATAACTGGACTCGCTATCAGCATTTTAACGAGGGAGGATAGAAATAGAACTTCATCAAGGTGAGCGAATGTTCAGTGAACCGACTCCACAAACGAGGGAACAATAAAAGAATAGAAGAAGTCTCAGGAGAATCACAAACTGTGTTCAAGCAGCGCGGTGGATGCTGGGGTCTTCAAAGGTCAAGTGCAATATTTTTCTTTTCGGTGGAACGGCGGATTAAAGGGAAGTAGATGCCGTCTTGCAATGTCAACAGTTCGTCAGTCGACTGGTTTCTCTAGTTGACATACGCACTTGTTTAGTTGGCGGCAGGCTGTCCTCGTTCCTGAAGCGTCCGATAGGGATATGATACTTGAATCAAAGATCTTACAGTTGGAAACCAAGAAAATTATACTATGTTAGAAGTTATTCAGTCATCTTTGAACATCGTCAAACAGTCCGGACCGCTTACACGGAAAACGTGTCTGGTCAGATATAGAACCTTATCCTGGTTTTAGGGTAATGTCTGCATCACGAAGAAGGGATGACTGCTTCGCTGAGTCAAAGGGATAACGTAACCTTCTAAAGCATTAACTCAGTGAGAAGGCCAACTTCCATTGCCCTCCTTTTCAAGAGCAGGCAGCTCGCAGCCATTTCTAACTTCTAGTCTCGTTGATTCCTACCGCTGTTTTTGACACGTTCACCTTGATTGCATCTTATCTATGCTATACTTCATATTTGTCGAATATTCACCTAAATCAGGGCTTTAAAAAGGAATCAAGGACAAACTGTTATCCATAGCTCTTATTCACATGACGGCATCTTCTTGATGTCACTAGCACGTGAGTTCGCTTATCCGGATTCTGAAAGTGATATGAAAATAGAAGTTAGATACGTCATAGAAATTCACAACTCTGGGTAAAATCTGAAACTTAAGCAAACTATCTCCTTCTTCCATTGCGTCTTCGACGCAATGGTTTTTCCATTATGTTAGATCAGATTTCAAATGAATTGATAAACATTTGAGATAGTTCTTTAGAGACTTTGTAATTTGTCAGATTAAGTATTTTTGTTTTAACCTGAAATCTTTACACTACAACTCCGACACATCATTGTTGTCTCAATCCCCTTCTTGTGTCAGAAGAATTTTAAGACATTTTACGGTTGATGAGTGCAAATCTCCAAGGGTGTCTATACCCTCCATTTGTACACAATAGGGAATAAAAAATATACGACCCCTCAGTTTTATTTCCTCTCTGGACATTACACGAGATATGCTAAAACTAAAAGATAAATGAAAGGGCGCCCCTGATCTAACTCCTTCATTTATAGGTAAAATAGCCTATCCTAAAATACAGCACGTTCTCCTCACCGCTATCAATCTGTACAGTCGTTATCCATTACCTTTTGTGTCTTTTCATTACTCCGTGGATCGCCGAGAAGAGGACCTGGTCCTAACCTCACTACCAGTAGGGCAGAGAAGTTCGTGTTTCGTCAATGAATGAACACTGTTCGTTGGCAAACGAACAATCAAAAATTCCTGTTTGTATTCGTGTTCGGTTCTTTCGTTTTTGTTCGCAAATGAACACAAACAGGAAGATAATTTTAAATGAATAATCAGAAGATTAATTGGTCCACTAAGATATAATTAATCAAGTGCATTATTATGCTTCACATGACCTTAACAACCAGCTAAAAGATTTAATTAATCAAATGTTTGTACACGCGATTTCCAAAATTAAGGAAAAAATGGTACGGGTAAAATATGTATTATAAATAAATACAATCAGAAGTTAATACATCTTAAAACATGTGAAATTTTTTTTGACATGGTGAGTTTATATAATGATGAAAATCTAATAGCTTTCATTAAATCTGTTATCACCATAGTTCAGTTTCTGCCCTTCTAGTTTGTGTTATAATAACTTCACAGAAAAATAATGTGATGCATCTAGATTGCATGGTTGAGCTGCAAATGATGATAAAATGATATATTTGTCGAGGATCAGAAAAGTATAAGTTTGTTCAATTCTCCTGAAAAATAATGTGCAATTTAATTGGAAAAGCACATCAATTAGAACCAAAAAATAAAGCTTTAATTCAGAATCATTTATACCTTTTTTGTAGAATTATTAGTATTAATATTTTTTTTATAATAACTCACAAACTGTTCAAAGTTTATTTAGTCAGAAGAGCTCATCAAAAAAGTACTATTCATAAAAGTCAGGTATCTGAAACTATATTTATATGCATCTGAAACTATATCCACAAGTATTATTCATGTTCATCATCTCATATTTATATGCATCTGAAACTATATCCACAATTATTATTCATGTTCTTCAACTCGTATTTAAATGGATCTGAAACTATATCCAAAGGTATTAATGTATGGTTTTATCAGTTTCAACAGTAAGTCCGTTGCTTTAATTTTTAAACTTAAAGTTGTTATTTTTTAAGCTCAACATTAGTCACTAGATGTTTAATTGACATAATTAATGAGTATATGCGAAACCACAAGGATTAATATATACCTAATGATTCAATCAGTGCAAAGTCTTTTCACTTAAACTATGGATGAACAAATATATACTTAATATAGACGTAATCACTGATAGATGCCTGACGATTCAATATTCTGTAAATATAGATATAAACATTATATGATGGGAAAATCCCAGTGCAACTTGGAAACAAAAAATAATGTTCTTTCAACTTAGTTTCATAAACATTAAATGAGTTGAGTGGCAACACGACTGACATTGCTTTGGACAGCAACAACCATTGCTGGAGTGAAGTTGTGACGCTCCCGAAATGCGTTGTCATTCCATTGAGTACTCACAACTTCTTTTCTATGTGTTGTAGGGTTTTGGGGCTCTAACTTGAAGTCTGTTGGCTTGAGAGAAATAAGTTTTGTAAGGATGCACTTGGTACTTACCCCAATAAGTATGTCTTGAACTGGATAAAATTGCTCTGTGTGGCTACATTTGTATCGTTTGTGTGTTCTATGTTGTCATCACCGTCTGTTGCAGAGTCTAAGTTGATGACAATAGTAGTTGGGTCTTAGGGTTGCTTTACCAGTCTTTGTCGGAGTAGTCGCACACTCCTTTGTGGTGTGCACTTGTTTTCGGCTCTTGCTCCCTCCATTGTTTCCGCGTGGCCGTCAATGTACCTGTTTTTTCAGAATTTATATAAATTGTCTATGAGAAATGATGTTCCAAGTCAGTCAAAAAACGTTCAGAAAGAATTGTATTTAAAACCAATGACATCCAAATGTCATGTATACCAAAATTTCTTAATGCGACTTTTGATGGTATTTGGTACCTGGTAAAAAATTGAAAAGTAAGCAATTAGTGCGTTCATTTTTTGTACCACAAAGAAATAAAAATATGCATGATTAAAAATGAAATATACCTGGAATCCCCGTGCTACCATCCTTCGTCTACATTTTCTTCATCGTAATCCTCTTCCACTAATTCGACCTCCTCAATCTCAGGCAATGACTCTGCAATGTTGCTTTTTGGTTGTTGTCTCAACCAACATTTTAGAGTCATCAGTACAGACATGTTCTCCGCCAAAAGTTGTGAACGTTTATACATGAAAATTCCACGTCCAGCGGAGATGAAGCATTCAATTGGTGCACTAGATGTGCATACGGGAAGAAAATCCCCCAGCTTAAAATGTTGCTAGTCCCTAGCAGTACCAAGGGGAAGATACATTCTAGGACCATTGACTTTTGAGCATCTTCATCAAAGACATTTTAAGGAAATTCCCCTAAAAGAAGAGTCATACAGGAAAAACTTCCTACTCAAGTCAGTATATGGGATTAAAATTTTTCTCTGAAGAATTCAATCTCCTTCCTGGGATAACAAATAAATTCATGCTCATATAGAGAAGAAAAAGGTTTCAAAAATATTTTCCCCACCCTAATTTTATGAGACTTTTTCCTTCGGCTAGTAAGGATGACTTGGGCAAGTGGCTAGTAGAGCTCCCCTCTACAATCTGCTGGAGCATACTTTATTTTTTAATATTTGTTCTCTGAAAAATGTGAATTGCCTTCTTCCATGACACTTATTTGCGGCCAAGCCACTTATTCAATGTGTCTTATCATTGGGCTTCACTTATTCAAAGGTATGCAGATGTATTGGGGTGAACATGCATGACACTTTTTTGCGGCCAAGCCACTTATTCAATGTGTCTTAGCATTGGGCTTCACTTATTCAAAGGTATGCAGATGCATTGGGGTGAACATGCATGACACTTATTCAAGATACATGTGTCTTTGTATTAGGTTCACTCTACAGCATAGTTCCCATGAAGATAATACTTGCCTTAAGGTTTTATGCTCTTTATTATAGGGTGGATCAAAGAAGGGTTGAGATAAGAACTTGAAAATCAGATTTTTCTATGAGACATGAATATTTCCATCATCTACCAAACTGGAGATGACATTCCCTTAGAGAATCTTACCCAATATCTAAAGACTGAGTTGGCTCTCTTTTAGGTGATCTTATCAGGGAGATACTACGAAGTCTTTCTTCTCCTAGATATGTTATTTCCCTTTTGGCTCATGATTGAGGATGCTAGTCAACATTTCTTGCTTGGAGTATATAGAAATAAAAAATCATGTTTTCAAAGAAAATCATGTAATGTCATGTTTTCCCTACTGGAACCATGTTCTCCCCCCTATTTGATGCATGCAATGTCCCTATTGCATAAAAAAAGTAAAATAAAAGGGAAAGGAAAGTGCAAACTGTGCATTTATTCATGTTGTTGTTCATTTCCCCAACTTGCTGATCGTTTTATTCCTGAAAACAAACCACTACTAAAAAAAAAGGTTAATAAGAAGTGTAGATTATTTATTTACTAGGGGATTCCACTAGACAGATATGCAATTGCTCTTTAACAGGTTCATCTTGTAGATAGGGCTTAAGCCGTATCTACAAGAAGAGTAGTGCCCACCTCCAAGACTTGAATAACAGAACCTCGAACTGTCCTTTTGTTCCTTTTTGTTCAGGTAAAGTGAGGATTTGGTCTAATCCTAGGTCTGGAGATTTAGGAGTGATCGTTGGTTCGTCTTCTTTGTTATAAAGATCCTCTACTCCTAAGGGATGCGTTTTGAGTATACATTTACCTTCAACATCTATTTCGGAAAAACTGATTTTTGCTTTCCTTCTAGGATGCTTTAAAGGTCTATTGATATTCATCTGAGAATTTTCATCCCCTATTTTCAAATCCACTATTCCTCTTTCAAAGTGAAGAACTGTCCTAGGTGTTAATAAAAATGGTCGACCTAGGATAATTGGAACTAGGCTTAGAGCTTCCGTAACATTCACTTTAGTTACAATAAAATCATTAAGGAGGCTACATTGTTTTACTTTAATCACCATGTCCTCTAATAATCTTGAAGGCCTCCTAAGTGATCCATCAGCTAATAATAAGTCCATGTAGGTGTCTGTTAACTCCCCAGTTTTATATTCATCAAAGACGGCTTTAGGTGTAATGATAATACTAGTTCCAATATCTAAGAGTATTCTAGTAAATCTCCCTCCTCTAATTTTGCAACTTATCAAACGAGATACATGATATTTTAATTTTGGTGGTATTTCTCTGACAAAGCTGGATGAGATCACTATCATCTTTGCTTCCTCCCTTTTCCTCTTAGGGATGCATAAGTCATTGATATATTTTTTGAAAAAGGGTGAGCTATCTATCATATCTTTCACACAGATTTTTATGATGGCATCATGAAAGTTATCATTGATTTGTCTATCATATTCTAGGATGGTCTTAGGTATTTTAAGAGCAGTGGGATACAGGACATGTGAGGAAGACGGATCTAAGAGGGCTTTACATGGTCTAGGTTCTTCCTCATCTACCTTTTCATCTCCTCTATCCTTCTTTGTATCCTGAAGTTCTTTGTCATTTCTTTATTGAGAAATGGATTGAATATCTTCTTGATCCACCTCTATGTTTTCTATTTCTAAATCATGAACTTCACTATCAACAACACTAATATCTATAGGATTAATGCAAGGTTGTGTTGAGAAATGACCTGAGTGGGAGTTGGAGTCAATTCCCTTACCTCCGATTTCGCCTTGGTTGTTTTGAAGAGTGCCCACCAGAACCTTGATTTGCTGCTGATTCTCTATGGTGGCTTTAATTTGTAGCTCCATCATCTGCGCTAATCCCTGAATCATGGAACTCATTTTATCTAGAGACTCACTTGTACCTTGATTATTTGTTGCTTGCGCATTTGGTGCTTGATAAGGAGATTCTTGAAAGTTAGGCTGTGGGGGCCTAGCATAGGGAAGACCATGCTGGACAGGTGGTCGAGCTTGAAATGTGGGCTTGGTGGATTGGTTGAAGACAGGTCTTTGATGAAAGGCTTTAGAGTTTTGTTGCTCATTCCATGGTTGTTGATTAGAGTAGATCACCTGTATTTCTTCCTCCTGCTGGCATGCTCCATCCTCATGATCTTTGCTGCCACACATTGAACAAATCTTTGCCAGGACTAATGGTGAGTTATTCTGCACCAGTCCTTTTACTATGGTGGTTAGCTCTTTTAATTGCTCTTGGACCCCCATATCATCTCTTCCTTGAGTAGATGATACATTTCTCCTAATTTTTCTTCCATTATTGCTTGCATTAATTTTTTGCAAGTCAATCTCAACAACCCTTTCAATAATTTCCATCACTTCATCCTCATAGGCATTATAAAAGTATCCTCCAGCCGATTGATCTACTTTAAATTGGTTCTCCTCACTCAGCCCTTCATAGAAAATTTTAGCTAACTGGACACTGTGATGTCATGGTGAGGACATTCTCTACATAAATCATTGAACCTCTCCCAAGCTTCACTAAAATTTTCATCTTTGTGTTGACAAAAGTTCTCAATCTCTCTAATGCATGATTTAGTTCTAGAGTGAGGGAAGAATTTAAGTAAAAATTTACTTTCAATTTCTTCCCAACTGGACAAGGTTACTCCCAATTTTATATACCAATCCTTTGCTTTGTCCTCTAGAACATGATGAAAGTAAAACATCTTAACATGATCGGTTGAAATTCCGGGCATGCATTGATATGAGCAAATCATGGTATAATTGTCTAAGAAATAATAAGGATTTTCATGGTAATTTCCAAAAAATTTAGGAAGGTAAGTAAGCAACGTGTTATCAACTTTCAATCTAACTCCATTTGGAAGATTTAAAGCAATAGATGTAGATTTTCTGACAGCCCTTAGACTTACCTTCTCTAGCAGAGTCTTTCTTTGAGGATTGAGAGGTAATTGGAACCTATGCTGATCTTGGCGATTTCCCTCCATCCTTTTGTTGTGGCTTTTGGCAAATTCTTCATTTAGATTGTTCTCTTCTTTGTCTTGTGTCCTAAAAGTCTTCTTTTGGGACCTAGCTAACACCAAAAATTAAAAAGGAAATATGAGATTATAATTGTTAAGGGTAAAGTTACCCTTAACAAGAAACAGAGTAAAACCAATTGAAACTCAATCCAACAAACTACACGTTGCTCCCCGGGTCGTTGTAGTATAGTGGTGAGTATTCCCGCCTGTCACGCGGGTGACCCGGGTTCGATCCCCAGCAACGGCGCCATTTGATTGGTCCAAACTAAGGGGTAAAATTTGATCTTAAGTCATTTGTAAAGATAGTTAAGTACCAATCAACAATTTTATTTCCTTACTAGTAGTATTTTAGTAAGGGTCGATCCCTCAGGGAGCTAGGTAGCTAGTTAGGATGAATTTCAATTAGTATTGCAAGTTCAAGATTCATATAAACCTTTTTTGTAATGTTTTTAGTGATTAGGAAGGTTAATGTTCAATTAATAAGGATGATATGAATTTTACCAAGTGCGAAAAAAATTCCATAGAAAGTTTAGATTGAGAATGATTTTTGAGAATTTTTTCAGAATTGTTTATCGTCTCTAGAGAGAGATAAAAAATTCTGAATTTAATTGAGTGAGAAAAGGAGAGGAAGAGAGAGATAGCGCACAAGCTTGGGCGCTTCCGCCGCTGTTTGTGCGCTGGGCTTCGCCGCTCCGCCACTGGTCGCGCGCGCGAGGTCCTCTCACGTGAGGTGGACCAAAACAACGATATCTGGAGTTCCAGATATCTGTTTGACACGTGTGAGTACGCGTTGGAAAGCTTGAGACATTGGCTATCTGCCTAATGATAGCTAAGAAGCATAAGAGAATTATAAAAGGAGATAGGGTGAGAAGAAGCACGTAACCTTTTTGTCACACCCCAAAGGGCCTAAGGTTGTTGCTCTAGCTCCCTACCAACTTGCTTCAAGATCCAGGACGCTTCTAGAAGACTCCTTGCACCTTCTGAATGAAGATGGACCCAGGAACAAGCTCAAGAAAGAAGGAAAGTGAACAAAGCAATACTCAATTCTTGGATGCCCTCAAGGAGGGTGAGAGGGTCCCTTTTATAGGGGTACATGTGTTAGTTTCAGCCATTCTTGGTGGTTGGATTATGGATGAACGTCTAGGATTGAGTTCTTGAGGCATCAATCCAGGTGATCAGACCCCAACCAACCAGATTCTTTCCCTCCAGGTGGAATTTGGAGGGAAAAGAACAAGTTGGTTAGAGTTAGTTACAAGTCATCTCTAGCCCTTGGATTTGGGTTGGAATGGATGGGTGGATGCATTCCACCTCATGGATCCTGGGCTGGATCTCGACCGTGGGCTCTCCTCCAACCAAGATCTACCAGCTGGAGTCACATCATGTGCCTTGATCAACCTGGAAGCCTCCAAGGACGTTCTAGAAGGTCTCCTTCAAGCTCCTTTATACCAAGCCTATCGATTGAGTCAACTCCGCTGGTTAGCATGCATCTTTTTCTTGATTGCTCCTTTTGACTTGAAATTTTGTCCCAAGCCTCAAGACTTCTGTCTTGTCTTCCCCATAAAATTTCGTAATTTTATGACCATCAAAAGTCAACCTGAAGAGTCAAGACACTAGGGAATTCGTTAGATTCATATCCCACTTGACTCAATGAGTCAAGTGGGGATTAGAAATATCCCTCAAATCCTCTTATAAGTAAATCCCAAGCTGTGTAACTTGTGAAATGTATGTCAAAGCATTGATGGAAACATTAATTAAGTACAAAATGTAAGCTTTTTAATCTTTGGGAAAGCGAAAAGGCATGATCTCATTACTATGCAACATAAGCATTTTTGGCAATGTTGTAATTACTTTTAGGAGATTTTAGATGAATAATGCATGGAAATGACTACCATATTTGAGTTTATCAGTGCACTAGATGTGCATACGGGAAGAAAATCTTGTGCCAAAATGGAGAGCTTAGGGAATCTCTTGCAACCGTCGCCTTGCCACCATAGGAAAGCATCAGTTGAGACATGAGACATTTGTAGATAGCTCTGTAACTCATCGTCCACGGATGGACTCACATATTCTTGTCGCGCGAACACCTGTGCAAGCATCATCTTTATTGACGGTATGTTGCTCTTATCCATCCCAATTTTCTCATCATCATTCATGCGTTATTGTTGACTCACTCCGTCGCCTCCATTGTTGTCGTCATCCCTCAAATTTGTGACTTCCTCCTCATTATCATCGTTTAGCAGTCTTTGCACATATGCCACCAAGGTCTCACGTTCTAAAGCAATGTAGCCTAATTTAATATGCGGGTCTACAACTGATGCAACTGAGAAGGCAGTATTACCTCAAATGCGAGCTTTGTACTTGGACAGTTTTTTTTCTCATGGCTCTACACGTGATTTGGATGGAGGCACGTTGTTCCACCGCGAGGACAACATCGTTTGGGAAAAGGCGTTCATCAAGGACTTAGAGCAATAATAAAATTGTTGCTGCCATCACATGTTTGGAGCTGCAAACAATATCTGATGCTTCACGGAACGGCTTTAAAATTTGAGCAAAGTGTGCCACCATTTGCCACTCATGTTCATCTTTCACAAAGTTCTTCTCTGGTGTGCTCTCTAGCTCAAAAATTGCCATCTTGTACAACACCTTTCTCTTTTGATATGCGACTTGCAACATTTCATGCGTGGAGTTCCATCTAGTCTTTACATCCAGCACTAATTTTCTAGTATTCACCATCTTTAATTGAGTACACCATTGGACATAGCTCCTTTGTCTTTCATCCATAGAAGGAACAACTGCAAAAATTTGACGCACTCCCGTAACCAGATTTCCCAATGAGGCAGATCGACCAACCCATCACCTTTGTGCTTCTTCAGACTCACCGTCCACTAACACCGCCGCCTCATCGGGGGAATTCCCAGTGCCTTCAAACCATCCTGCACCGCAAGCTTTATCACACATGAAATACAAGGCATGTGCCAGTTTTGATCAAAGTTGGGTTTCACTTTATGTACTTCATTGGTCAACGATGTAATCATCGATCTATTGTTCCTTGCGTTTTTTGTCGTAATAGCAGTTTATTTTTTGCCTAGGACAAAATCGACCATCACCTCTTGAAGAAGTTGTGTGAGGTAACTCTCACTGTGGACCATCAATTTTATTTACCGTCAGAACACGTTCTTCAAGTTTTCATTCCTCTGTGACCCAATGCACAGTGATTCCCAATAAAGGAATGATATTTTCACTAGTCCATGCATCTACTGTTAGGCAAACACTTCTAACATTTGGTAGTGAGCGGACCAGCTTTTGCTTCTCTCGCCCAAAGAAGGCCTTTGCATATTCACGAATGGTCGTGGAGCATGGTATTTTAATCTCGTGTTGCGCACAATAAAGCAACACCTCTCTAATACTTTTGTTGTCAAGTATGGACCGCGCTTGGTCAGTGAGACATAAATCTGGTTAGCATCTCTTTTGTTCTCTCAAATGTGATACCTAGTAAGAAGGTATTTTGTCCGTCGGGTGAACCTAACATTCCAACAATAGATTGTTGACCTCCAGAAGTTGGCTCCTCCTCTGACTTTGGCGCTTGTTTACCTTGAAGCCGATCGTGCAGCTCCTTATGGCTCTTCTGCAAGTGCCTCCAAAATATTGTTGTCGTCCCCTCATTGTTTCTCTCTATAGTTGTAATTCATGGAGGGGTATTCTCCCTGCATAAAATACATTCATACTGGTTTACGTCAATCTCCTCAAAATATTGTATAGCCTCTGATTCTGAACCTCGACGTTTTCTTGATGAGGTTATCGGAGTAGTTGCGCTTGACGCTCGTTTACGGCTACGCTCTTATGCAATTTCAGCATTTGCATGCATTTGATTTGAATTACTGCCCGTCTGACCTTTGTCAACATTCATAGATGACAAGCTTTTCCAAGACGTCTCTGCTAAGAATAAAGAATTACGCAATTGTTCATGTATTTCATAACTTCTACTAGTCAACAAATCAGGGTATCGTTAAGAATTACGCAATTGTTCATGTCTTTCACTAGCATCAGAACAGCAAATACTATGAATAAATAGAATATTCTTGTAAACATTAAATGAAAATATTACAAGCGTGTTTGAAGCAAAGAAACTATTGACATAGTGCATGTCTTGGGCCAAACAATTTAAGCAACTCCATTGTGTTTTTCTTGATTATCGTCAAAAAATTGTCTGTACCTGAAATAAGGTATGACCAAGGTCCTGCCAATGATCTAAACTGGTACACCTTAGGACTTGTACCAAAACAACACAATATCATCCATGGGTTACCTGCGTATTCATGCAGAAGAATGACTAGACCTATTAGCCCATACTGACACCTGTATTATCATACAACATCATCTTCTCTATGTATTATCATCCATGGGTTGAAGTATTTCTTTTTTTTTGAAAGAAAGATAGGAAAGATCACACAAAGTTGGTGTCCCTCCCTAGTTTTATGGGCATTTGTTGACCATTCTCAATCTCCAATGTAATTAGTCGATTGAATTTCAGTTTTACACTAGGTGAAAAAAATCTTCCCAAATGCAATTTATAAAAGATTTTCCTCCACTTTGGGTCCTTAAACTCATCACTTGATTAATTTTAGCTGCGCCAAGGCTAAAACTTGTTCCATATGCAATGTTCTATGAGATATTCGTCCATTTTAAATATCTCTAAAAAGAGAGCGATTTTGTACCCGATTGTTAACATTCTCATTTTTTTCCAAACTTATCAGTCCACCAAAATTTCTTTCAAAAAATAAAATATCTTCTAAGATGCAATTTTAAACCCGATTGCCATCCATTTTGAATCTCAAAACTGATCAGTAGATTGAATATCAAAAATGAAGAATAAACAGTTGATGGATCAACAGATGAGTTGAGCAAATTTCCGCTACGCGCAGGATGAAAAATCTTCCTAGATGAAATTTCACAACCGACTCCATCATATTTAATCGTGAAACTGATCTCTGGATTGAATTTTTACATCGATGAAAAATCTTCCTTGGTTTAATCTGGAAACCAATCAGGGGATCAAGTTTTCATGCGGATGAAAAAAATCATCCTAGTAATGTAAAATTGATCGAATCTTCACAAGTCGGGATGAGAGTGTTATGGCACATCTCATCTGTGAGAAAAATCCTTTGCAATGCAGAACAAGACCACCAAAGTAAATCACACGATTAAACCAGAAATAACCATTGTTTATCTTAATTTAGGTTTTACTATTCGATGAAAAAATGAGGGTTCCTAGGTCTGGAGGTTACCAGCACTGAATAGTCTTTGTTTGTCCTTGCCTTTGATCTCAAAGCAAACAGGTTTTGACTGCCAGAGGCGACGACGGAGACGAGGTTCTGACGGGAGACAAGGGAAGGGGGGGGAGGAGAGCCGGAGAGGGGAATGGTGGGGTTTGGAGGGGAAATCGAGGGGAGGGAGTGGGGGGAGGGTGGGGTTTGGAGGGGGAATCGGGGGAGGGTTGGGTTTGGAGGGGGAATCAGCCGGGGGGCATGGGGGTTGCATGGGGAATCCAACCTGTTCGCGAACAGTTCATCTGTTCGTGAACCATTCGCAAACAGGTTCGTGCCCGATTTTACTTGTTCGTGTTTGTGTTCGTGTTCGTTTGTTGTTCGCGAACGAACAAAAATTTTCTTCCCAACCCAAACTACCATTACATGTAGTCCACGCATTGGGACTGATTAGCAAAGCTTGACCTAATCAGTATCCTTCTTCGGGTCAAAGCCTAAGAGATGTGGCATGGATTCGTTAACTAGTTTCAGCGGCCAACTTTTTTCTTGGAAAATGAGCCTCATTTATTCATTATTTTTTGGGTTTGATGAGTTGGCTGCAAGAGTTGGTCGACGGCATTAATTCAAGGAAATTGTAGTTGGTAAGAACCCATTTCACGTACAGCCGTATCTGTTTTTTTTATCCAGTCCAAATTGGCGCATGGCTCTCAACAAAGATTGAGACAGATTCTATGATCTCTTGCGCATGGCTACTCTTTGCCATGTCAGCGAATCGACAGCAAATAGGATTTAACATAACGTTAGACTAGTAATATATCCTATACTCATTGAGAGGTTTACTGGCTAGGATTAAATATAGGTGAAAATAGACGGTCAGGATTCAAGATAGATAGGATATAGATAGATGGTCAGGATTCAAGATAGATTGGATAAAAATAGAAGGATACAATTCAATCCAGTATAGCCGTTAAAATCTGTTATAACAACAAGAATTGTTTGAAAAGATTAACCTATATACTTTTATCACATAAGCTACTATAAATAAGAACATACATGTATTGTTTCAATTGTGGGAAATACAATGATCGTAACCACCTATCTTCTTGTCTTCATGCATCTCTCTTCATTCTTCTTCTTCCCTACATCTTCTTCTCAATCTCCTCTCCTCTTGCTTCTTGTCACACTTGCACGTGGAGTTCAATCAAACTCAACAATAATCTCTAGTGGTCCAACAAAACTTAAATCTTCTTCGTATTCAGAAACTAAACAAAAAAAACTTACAGGGATGTTTACATCGATATATTAGTTTTTAGATATTTCATTTCCATCTACTAAGTGGTTCTCGATTTTCTGGCTCTTTTATAACAGAATCAGCTTAGTAATTCGGTACTATATGGAGAAATCATCTACTCAACTAGTAAGGTTTAGAGGAGATAAATGGAATTTCTGAATGAAATCATCTACTCAACTAGAATGAAAAAGGCATTTCTGAATCATTTAATTGTTATTTTTTATATCAAAAGACTAAAAAACAATTTAATGGGAAAAAATCATGTAACTTGGAAGCACTAGAATTAGAAAAGTTTATGAAGCAAAAATAACAGCACGGCTTCCATAAAAATCCCCATCGGCATGATTTTACGACGTAAGACGTAAGTACTTCAAGTGTCCACAGACTGATGCCCACAGACTATAACCATTGCCGGATCATTACTTCTCTTGAACCAGGTGGATATGCCACCTAATTTTGTGCGAGTTAAAAATATATTCAGGGCCCCCTCGACTTAGACATGACAGAGCTGCTGCAGGCTAAAGGAGAGGACTGAGTGGTGACGGAGCTACAAAGACCAAATTAAAGACAGCATCATCCTCTTTCATATTAAGCGGAGTTTGTAGCTTAGCCAACGGGCTGTCCACACCTTAGAATGTTCCGTGAACATTCCCTTGGGGGGCTAAGTCTCCAGGCTTCTGCGCATGATCGATAGATACGAAAAAGTCAGATAATTGAGAGATCTGACTTGAAGTTTTTGTGGCTGAGTACTTCTTTTGCCAAGGAGCCTAATTTGTTCATTATTCAGTAGACTTGACAGGTTGGCTGACCAAATTACGCTGGACGGGTTCATTCGGGGAAACTGTAGTAGGTAAGAACCCATGTACTGTATAACTCACATGTAGCTGTAATTCATTTCTAGTCTAGACTGTACGCATAGCTCATAAGAAGATATCCTTGTTTTGAAAACTTTCTCGATCCCTGTATTTAGAACTCAAATAATTCTTTGCTGTTAAGTATTATTGTCATTTAGATGTAGAAAAATAACAATACAGAAGATTCAGAAGCGTCTTTTTTTTGTGGATACACTTGCCACTGCATCTTCCTATTCGCTATTTCATTTCCTCAAATCTTACGGCCTGAGAAGAAGCTATCTCTGTATATCCATCATTTTAATCAGATGATGGTCCTTAAAAATAAAGCTAGAAGGAAGAATAAGAACCAATCAAGAGCTGCGCATAAAGTACATTAAAATAATATATCGATGCATGCATCCCCATAAGATGTTTCTTAAATTTTTGAAATATGAAGTGGATCTAAGTTTTGTTGCAGCACAGAATATCAAACCGGCTAAAAAGAAGCCGAATTAATCTCACACAGGGAAGAAGAAAGAACACTTTGAGAGAGGAAGGAACCAGTTGATGCACACAGCATACTACAACAATGAAACTAATACGAATTTATAGTCACTCCCCCATAGCTGCCCATGGACTTAAACAAACCCTGACCGCACACATGTCCATGTGCTTGGTCTTTAAAGACACCAGTTTTTAGCTCCTCAAAATCTAATCTTGCCTCCACATCTCCCTACAAACCAGTGATCTCTTCAGACTTGATTTATTATTTGTGACATTCAAACTAAAACTCCTATAATAACTGAGTCAAGATTAATTTCCAAGAGTGGGCCTTAATCTTGGCACTCTCCATGCTCACAACCACCTTGTGTGATCTTCTGTGATGGCCTACAAGAGAGTGGATACATGCTCCTGTCCTGTATCCATCAGAATTTCCCTTTCATCCTCCTTATCTTCTTCTTCGTCACTTAGACAGTCTGCTGCATAATACCCATATCGGTGACAATTATAACACTTTACCTTTGACTTATGATGGGGCTTGTAGTCATCATCTTTGCCTCGTCCATTGCTTCCACGACCTCAACCTCTTCCTTGACTTTGTCTTCCATCATGCCTTGCAAGAAGTGCTTCCTCCTCATCCACTGCATCTCGTTCTCGAAGCTTGTCTTCTTACACCTTCAGTGAGACCACAAGTTCTTCAAGGGACATGGATTTGATGTCTCAAAACTGCTCTATTTTCACCGTGGCATTGTCAAACTTTGTCGGCATTACTCGCAGCAACCTTCCAATGATGTCACCTTCGGTGAGCTTCTATCCAAGATTGCGCATCTCCGACATAATCCTGGACAACTTGCAAACAAAATCAGCAACTGAGTCATCCTCACCCATCTTCAGGTTCTCGTACTCTTGATTCAACGCATGGATGCGAGCTTGCTTTACTCGTTCAACACCGACGTTCATCACTTGAAGAGTCTCCCATGTCTCCTTCGAGCTTTGTCTTCGTCAAGCTGAAGCTACAGATCTTAAGAAATAGTTCCAAAAATGGTCGCCATAGCAAGACAATCCTTCATGCTTGGCTCAACATCTTTGATGATGGCGTTCCACAACCCATACGACTCAACCAATATCTTCATGCTCTTTGTCCATAGAGGATAGTTTGTCCTATAAAGAGTAGGGAAGGCAGTAGAGACACATTATACCTGACTCTCTGGGCACACCCATGTTGGCTCCATCTCCAACCACACTCGGCCCTTCAATAGCCTCTAACACCGGCACCACTCCTTGTCTTGGCATCGCATTGCTTCTTGGACCGAGAACCTTACTCTGATACCACTTGTTGGAACCTAGCTCTCTTACTTCAAATACTCATACATTTAAGGGAAGCACATGCACTCACTCTCTTGATCTCACACATAGAAAAACGATTTAGTTTCTCACTCTCTTGATCTCACACAGAGAAACAAGATTTAAGTTCCCACTCTCTTGGTCTCACATAGAGAATAAGAAAGAACACTTGAGAGAGGAAGGAAACAGTTGATGCACACGACATACTAAAACCATGAAACTCATACATATTTATTGGCATTCCACCATAACTTCATATAGACTTAAACAAACCATGACCACACACATGTCCATGTGTGTGGTCTTCAAAGACACCAGTCCTTAGCTCCTCAAAATTTGCTCTTGCCTCCACATCTCCCTACAAACCAGTGATCTCTTATGACTTGATTTATTACTTGAAACATTCAAACTAAAACTCCTATAACAACTGATTCAAGATTAATTTCCGATAGCGGGGTTTATAAAATTTTGTTTCCTGATGGTTCTACGAAATAAGTTTATTGTATTCTCTCGACATATCATTTGGGTGAAGTCGTTAACGTGCTCCCGTTATTCGCCAATTTCTATGGCCTGGCCTGGTCAAGTGCCATTTTAAGTGGGGTTCATCCCACATCATTAAAACTCAGTATTCCATCGTATTTGGTACGAGTTAAACATCTGTACAATGGATCCTTGATGTAGACATAACAAAGCGACTGACGGCTAAAGGAGAAGACTGAGTGGTGGCGGAGATACAAAGACCATAATACAAACAACATCATTTTATCTAGGATTGCGTGGATTTTTGGGAGCTTAGCCAGTGGGCCGTCCGCAACTTGGACTGCTCCTTGCATTTTCCTTTAGGCAATTAAGTCTAGATAACGATGAATGTGATCGATAGGAAATAGTCGCTAATAGAAGTAGATGTCTTCATGTGTCTCATATATAGGCTTTGACATTTTAGACTAGGGTCCACTTTTTTTTTATTGGCAAAATACACGGTGCCGGGTATGTCCAACCCTAAGGTTGTGCCTATAGAATGATCCAGCCATGCCCTGAACGCCACCTAGAGGGGAGTTTATATATGAAGTGGAGTGAGCATAAATATCCCAATGACACTCAGATCCTACTCATCCACACCATGTGCATGAAAAGAAAAAGGTATATAAGTGATACCTGGCATGTGTTGGGAGAAGGGCGCTCGTGTCAACGTCTCACCAGGTCCCCCCTAGTAGTGATCATGCATGGAGTGTGTGGAGCTCTCCCCACTATCAACATGTGGCATCGTTGAGGCGGGTGGTGGGACATCAGACAGGTGAGAGGGAGAGTGCTCCCGCCTCTAGTGCTGCATGCAATACTCCACTCGCGAGGTCAATCCATTGATAGAGTGCGACACGTGTGAAGAGCCGACAAGCCAAGGAGCTCAACTTGGTGGCAACCACGAGCTGCCCGAGGGAGTTCTTGCTAGGAGTAAAGACTAGAAGGGGCTTAAGTGCATACCACATGGTTGGCAAGGGCATCCACAGTCTGATTGCCCTCGCGCAACTGGTGTCAAATGCTAATCAAGAAAGGGCGGCATCGTATGATGTCTTACCATACTTGTTACGGGTGCCAATGGGAGCAGGTACCTATAAAGAGCATGTTTACTAACACCTCTAAGTCCTATTCTATGACGACATTATAAAATTTCCGCGCCTTGCAGAGGAGTAAACCATCACAAATCGCCATAGCCTTGGCTGCTGTGTTAGTTTGGATATCATAAAAAGATGAAAAGGCGAAGAAAACACTCTCTGTGTGGTCGGGAAGGATACCGCCCCCTCCTGCTAGTCCTTGTTTCCCTTTGGCTGCACCATCCACATTAAACTTGAGGATGCCAATTGGCAGTGGGTGCCAATGGACAAGTTGTAGCCGAATAGTGATGGGGGCGAGGGTCATAGATATGCCCCAAGTGCTAAGAAGATTGCATGTGAGGGCTGAGCTGCGGGCAAGGGACGGTATAAGATGGTGAGTGCGTCATATCCACTGCTAGACTCATCACATGATATTCAGTGCTTGCATGGGGTCCCTTCAAAATGAGAAGAATTTTGCCCTTTCCAGATCTCCCATAATAAGTTTGCTATGGTAACGTGAAGGAATGGGCTCCACTTAAAGCGTGGTGGGGAGCAAAAAATCTTGCCAAAACACTCTAAAGGTGTTACAGTAGAAGGGGTACGTAGTAGTGGGCGCAAATGATGTGTAATTTGGCGCCATCAGTCTAGAGACCTCTCTCTCTCTCTCTCTCTCTCTCTCTCTCTCTCTCTCTCTCTCTCTCTCTCTCTCTCTCTCTCTCTCTCTCTCTCTCTCTCTCTCTCTCTCTCTCTCTCTCTCTCTCTCTCTCTCTCTCTCTCTCTCTCTCTCTCTCTCTCTCTGTCTCTCTCTCTCTCTCTCTCTCTCTCTCTCTCTCTCTCTCTCTCTCTCTCTCTCTCTCTCTCTCTCTCTCTCTCTCTCTCTCTCTCTCTCTTCCCTCTCTCTCATTTTTTATCTCACGCAAGCTCTCCTTTCTCTCCCATTCTCGCTATCTTGCACGCTCTCTTCCCTCTCTCTCATTTTTTATCTCACGCAAGCTCTCCTTTCTCTCCCATTCTCTCTCTCACACCACACACTCTTGTCTCTCTCCCGCTCTCTCTCGCAAGCTCTCCTCTCTCGCACATTCTCTTGTCTCTCTCCTACTCTCTCACTCGCAAGCTCTCCTCTCTCTCCCATTCTCTCTCTCTCATGCTCTCTTCTCTCTCCCCCTCTCTCTCTCTTGCACAATCTCTTTTCTCTCTCCCATCCTATCTCTCTCTCTCACTCACTCTCTTCTCTCTCTCCCATTCTCTCTCCCGCAAGCTCTCCTCTCTCTCCCGTTCTCTTTTTCTCTCACTTGCTCTCTTTTGTCTCCCCTTGTCTCTCGCTCTTGCACACTCTATTCTCTCTCTCTCTTGCATGCACTCTTCTCTCACTCATGTTCTCTCTCTCCCACTCTTTGAGTCTTCTCCTTTTCTAGTCTTCTTTTACATTACCTTCTTTCTTCCTCTTTCTCCTGATTTTCTTATTTCTCATTTTTTTTCTTTACCTTCTTGTTTCTCATCTTCCTTTCTTCTTCTTTAAAAATTTGTTTTATTGTTCAATTACTCTTCTTTCAATCTTCTTTTCTCTTCCTCTTTTTATTTTATTCTTCTTTTTCATTTTTCCAATATGGGCTTTACAAGTGACTTTGCAATAAAATTTCCATTTAATGAGAAGTCAATACCATTGTTTATCTAGACTTTTTGGTCTTGACTTTGACTAGTCAACATGACTAGACCTGGACCATCGGAGACCGGAACGGACCAGGACTGTCAAATCCTACTCGTATACTCCTTCAGAGTCCGGATTCATTTATTTATGAGCAAAAAGTTATTTGACAAAGGTTTGAGACTGAGTGAGATGGTCACAAAGACGGACTGACGTGTTTCTGGCTTGTTGGGAGGGCCCTATATATTTAGGGGTCCTCAGTTGCACTTGGCGTACAACTCATCTGGTTTATTTGAGATGGCTCAAAGATACTCGAGCATCAAATCCTAAACACCCTTTGAAACCCTCAAGTTATTTCAACACTCTGCGCAGATAGACAAGAGTAGCTGGTGGTGAGGAGACATGGAAGCTCCGTCCTCCTCCTATTCCTGGGGCGACCCTGGCTCGTACAAGCTATGTACCTCTAGTTCAATGTATCCATTTGTAAAAGGGTTATTTCAAGAAATCTGTGTACTTGCCTTTCCTTGTCCCTGTCGATGAAGCTAATGCTGTTTTCTCCCTATGTTTTTGCTTGGTTAGTACATTCTTTACGCACCACTGTTGACGAAGGCCGTCTATTCCAAGCCATGGGAGAGTGGTATGCTCAACTGGTGGGTGGATATCCTGGTCCTTTGCGCTCTACGTGGCCTCATACACATGGCATGGTGTTCCGTTGGCAACATAATCTTCCTCACCCGCAATCGCCGCATCATTAAAGAAGTTGTTGACTTGAAGCAGATAGACAAGGAATGGCGTTGGTACATCTCTGTCTCTATCTCTCTCTGCCTCTTATTCTCTCTATCACTCTCATTCACTCACTCCCTCTATCTTTTTATCTCTCTCTCTATCTCTCTCTATCCATCTAATAATTTTTTCCTTTAACGGATGATCTAAATTACTTATGCAATATTATAAATGTCACAGGGATAACTTCTTAATGCTACACGCGTACATTGGCGCGGGCTCATGCTACCTCTTCCCCTCCGCAGATAACCTTCCCCTTGTGGAATGCCAGGGGTCTCATCTACGTGTTTCTCATCCATATGACGGTCTCAGAGACTATGTTTTATTTCTCACACCGACTCTTCCACACTGGATCCCTATTCCGTCACTATCACTCCCTCTATCATTCCTTCCCTGTTCGTCAGTCTCACATAGGTAAATTAATATTTCTATTACACTTTCACTGAATCTCTATATATCTCTTCTATTTGACCATTTCTATTATAGAGATCAGTCTCTCTTTCTTTGACTTTAGCTTTCCCTTTCTCTCTCTCTCTCTCTCTCTCTCTCTCTCTCTCTCTCTCTCTCTCTCTCTCTCTCTCTCTCTCTCTCTCTCTCTCTCTCTCTCTCTCTCTCTCTCTCTCTCTCTCTCTCTCTCTCTCTCTCTCTCTCTCTCTCTCTCTCTCTCTCTCTCTCTCTCTCTCTCTCTCTCCCTCTCTCTCTCTCTCTCTCTCTCTCTCTCTCCTTCTCTCTCTCTCTCTCTCTCTCTCCCTCTCTCTCTCTCTCTCTCTCTCTCTCTCTCTCTCTCTCTCTCTCTCTCTCTCTTCTTCTGTCCATTTACGGGTTTGAAGAACGAGTACAGTTTCCTTCTGAGTCTTTTTAGAGCGGCTTTGTAGAGTGTGTGTTGAAGATGTTGAACCCCCCAGCCCTAGGTTTCAGGATTGCAGGGGTTGAGTTGGTATATCCTAGAAAGTAGGATGACTTGGTACATGATAGAAAGTAGTATGACATACTACATCCTTGAGAATAGGATCGTGCCTACTTTTTTGGATCGTGCGTATTTTTTAGGGGGCATTTAGGCCTTGGGTTGTGCCTATAAAAGACCCCATTTCTCTTGGTTTTTCCATCCCCAACACATTCCTTGATGTATTCTCTTTACTCCCTTTGAGTTAAGTTGAGTTTCTTGAAAGTTCTTTTTAACTAGAAGTCTATTCCTCCTTCATTCACTCTCTCTCTCTCTATCTCTGTCTCTCTTGGAGTTAGTGTTCTCTTGATGATGACGACACGGGGGCATGACGAGGCTAATGACTACACCTCGGTGTTTCTCCTCGTATCGTCTTGGGATCATCCGCGACATCTTCTGCATTTTTCTATGTCCAAGTATGCTTCCACAAGTGTTTGCACCTGATAGTGCGCTCAACTAAGCTGTTGACGAATGATTGTGCAGAACGAGTCTCTCAATGGAGCCGGAATGTTGTACGTAAAGAAGTATCCGGAGCTGCGTGTCAGAGTTGTGCATAGTAAAACCTTTCCTTCCTCATAAACATATATAATACATAAATGTACTTGTCCACAACACACGCTCTGTCCCAATTTTCTCTGCCATAATAATATGTACATAACAAATGTACTGGTCCAGAAAATATATTTGTGGGCTTTCAGATGTTGACGGTCTCAGCGGAGAGATTCCTCAGAATCTAGAGGGAAGCATCACCAGATCTGCAACACTAACTGGTGCAAGTCACCAAATATCATGCAGCGCAAAACTGCAAAGTACTTGGGAAAGCCCATGTTTATTTCTCCAAAATTGCTTTTCCTCACTTTGCAAGACGAGACACTAATTCCTTTCTCTGGGTTGGTACAGACCTGGATTGTTGGCAAGTGGCTGAGCTACAATGAACAGCATTTAAATGTGGGGAATAGCCATACTGGCAAAGCTCAGTATTTATAGTAGTGGGGAATGGATTCTCTAAAAATTGATTTTGCTCTCAATGGGAGGTGGTAGTTGGGGAGGGGTTTGGGGCCGTTGGATGGGAGGGGTCTGGATTGAATGGCTGGGATTGGGCCGAATGGAGGGGGGGGGGACCGGGTGGGATATCACATAGGGGGATAATAAGATGGGTCGCGGGGAAATTCCACGCTGTTTACAGAAATCACGTTTGGATGGTTGTCGAGCTGTGCAGATCTCTCTCTCTCTCCCTATTTCTCTCTCTTAGCATCTTTCTCTCTTTCTTAACTTCTATCTCTCGCCTTATTTCTCTCTCTTAGCTTCTTTTTCTCTCCCTCCTCTCTCTAAGCCTCTCCCTCTCTTAGGCTCTCTCCATCTTAATTGCTCTCTCCGCCTTTCTCTCTCTTAGCCTCTCCCTCTCTTAGGCTATCTATATCTTAACTGCTCTCTCCCTCTTTATCTCTTTTAGCCTCTCTCTCTTAACTTATTTTTCTCTCCCTTTCTCTCTCTCTTAGCCTCTTCCTCTCTTAGGCTCTCTCTAACTTAACTGCTCTCTCCCTCTTTCTCTCTCTTCACCTCTATCTCTTAACTTATTTTTATCTCCCTTTCTCTCTCTCTTTGCTTCTTCCTCTCTTAGGCACCCTTTAACTTAACTGTTATCTCCCTCTTTCTCTCTCTCTTAGCCTCTCCATCTCTTAAGGCCTCTCTATCTTAACTGCTCTCTCCCTATTTCTCTCTCTTAGCCTCTCTCTCTCTTAACTTCTTTTTTATCTCCCTATTCTCTCTCTTAGCCTTTCCCTCTCTTAGTCTCTCTCTATCTTAACTGCTCTCTCCCTCTTTATCCCTCTTAACTTCTTTTTCTCCCTCTTTCTCTCGCTTAACCTTTCTCTATCTTAACTGCTCTCTCCCTTTTTATATTTCATATCATTTCTCTCTTAACTTCTTTTTCTCTCCCTCCTCTCTATTAGCCTCTCCCTCTCTTAGCCTCTCTCTACCTTAACCTTTCTCTCCCTTGTTCTCTCTCTTAGCGCCTCTCTATCTTTACCTCTCTATCCATCTTTCTCTCTCTTAACTTCTTTTTCTCTCCCTCCTCTCTATTATCCTCTCCCTCTCTTAGCCTCTATCTATCTTTACCTCTCTCCCTATTTCTCTCTCTTATTCTCTCTCAATCTTAACCTTTCTCACCCTCTTTTTCTCTCTTAGCATCTCTCTCCTAACTTCTTTTTCTCTCCCTCTTTCTCTCTATTACCCTTTTTCTGTCTTAACCTTTCTTTCCCTGTTTATCTCTCATAACCTCTCTCTATCGTAACCTATCTCCTTCTCTCTCTGTTAGCATCTCTCTACGTTAACATTTCTCTCCTTTTTCTCTTAGCGTCTCTATCTCAACTTCTTTCTCTCTCTCGTCTCTCCTCTCTTAGCCTCTGTATATCTTGACCTCTCTCTCTCTACCTCTTTCTCTCTCAGAGTCTCTCTCTTTCCATCTCTTTGCTTCTCTCTCTCTCTTCTCTCCCTCTCTTCTATCATCTTTCTCTTTCCTTATCACTACTATATCTCAGGATCAATCTATCTCTCTTAGTGTCTCTCTCTCCTTATAACACTTACACTCTTCTCTATTAGAGTCTCTCCCTCTCTCATTATCCCTCTCTCACTCTATCTCTCTTTTGCTCTCCTTCCCCCCAATCTCTTAGCATTTCTATCTCTCTCACTTTGTAAGGTAGGAAGTCATAAATAGGGTTTCTCAAGGAATATATGGATCAATAGTTTGGAAGTATGAAGCAAAAGTACAAAAACATCCACATCATTTCTTCTAAATATTTTAGACCTGTGGAGATAAAGGCTTAATTGAGTCCAAACCTAGAACTTGCTAAAAGCTAAAGAAGAAAGTTTAAAATTCCATGAATAGGGATGGGTAGGTCATAGCCAAAGTCAACAGTCTACCCACAGGCGGTCTTTCGTGTCTCATACTTATTAACTATTTACAAAACCATACCATGAAATAACATGCTCACAATTTGATATAACTCAATCCAGGTATTCACACAGATAAATCTAGTGAACTCTTTCTTCAAAGAGTGTCCACTACTTGTCCCTACTGTCTCTACACTAGTGACTATGGGGTTGGCCATACTCATCATATGAGAGTAACTATATATTACTATAATGTCTGGATATTTCATGTCCCTCTCGAGTTTCTTTGAATATTAATATTTATAACACATGTGTGAAGACAAGTGATCATTTTATTATGATTTAATATAATCATAAGATTTAGAATGCATATCTTATTTAATATTCATCTTAATTTGGTTACTCATTTATGTATTCATGAACTTGATTGATAAGCATAACAATTGATAAATAATGAATTACATTGTATCATTGAATATTAAATGAGAGATAAAATGTGCAATTTGATTTTAGGCCATAGATATTTCCAACGCTCTCATAACATTTCTCCAAGGTATCAACCAAATTTTAAATATAGGTCTCATAACATCACAATAATCCACCACAACATTCTATCCGAAATAAGCTTCAACATCATGATCATTCTGCTAAGACCATAATTTCAAAAACAATATACATAAAAATATTGTTATGATGAAATTACATGATAAAAATGATCCAGAAAACTTAAATATTACAAGACAAATTTATCAGCATTACAATGTAAATATTCACCAAAAAACAAGACATTTTTTTGTGAATACTTAAACGCCTAAAATATTTGCGAGCGAGGTGGACCGATAACCTATCCATGACAAGGACAACTTATAGGTAATTATACTTGAATGATAAATTTTCACACCAATTTATATCAAAAATTTAAATCAAAACATATTGAATGAAAAATGATGGATGATCACATCAGCGAGTACAGAAAAGATTCTTCCCTCCATCGGTTTTTTATATGAGTATCGTTGAGTTGTTCAAATGTTTTAGGCCTCTAGATGTATCCATAAAACATTGAGGATGTTGGATCTCTTTTTTTCTCTTTAAAAACACCTCTTAAAATCCTTGAAAATCATTTCAGTAGAAGAAATATTTTTTATAAAGGAAGAGAAGAAAGCAAGAATGTGGGGGCCCTTGCTCTAAAGCATGATCTAAATGAATAACTAAAATGGATGCCCCTTATTTGTACTCTTTAGTGGACTTGTCATATTCCTAAGATTTTATTGTATTTGCTAACATCCAAATTTTGTACGTGTATGACCCATGTATCAGTCTAGTAAATAACTTTAATATCTCACAAATATTTATTGTCATGTCTTACTAATTATGTACATTACTGTACATATTGGCTACACCTCATGCCTTTCAAGATAAAAAAGAAAATACAAACTCTCTCATAGAACCTCTATAATCGCAGATTACTATGTATGTATTATCCATCATGCACGCCAGGCTCTTGAATGTCATAAGGTATTCATAACCATCAAAATCTAATTGATTACTCTAGTTAGTGGTGAAATGTGTAATAAATCATTGGAGAACACCTTTAATATTGCATTATGTTGGACAGGGATTTGGATCATCTTCTTCCACGACTCAATATCCTGTTATACTAAGGAGATACAATACCATCATGACCACATAATCACCCTCGTAGACTTCTTGTTGGATGCAAGTTAGAATTCATTTGAATCTTATGTTTATAAAAATGCTATAAATATGATAAAACTGTTCATCCACCATGTGTTTGGTATATTAGGTTTAAGGACCCCTTACACAACTGTAATATGAATCGATCTGATTCATGTTTGATACAATATTGTTCACAGATTCATACAGATTTATTTCAGCGGACTCTTTCCAGAAGAGCACCTATAATCTATCATTGGTGTCTCCACACTAATGGCTACATTATTGACTATAGTAATCATATTAGGACCAGATAATGCTATTCTTTTTGGATATTTTGATGTCCTTCTTGAGTAATATTAGATCTTAAAATTTTTTAACACATGTTTAACGAATAATTATCACCTAAATGTCATCTCATTATTATTCACTTGGTCATTACATGCATTCATGGACTTCATCTATCATCATTACACATGTGATTTTATGAAAGTAATATATACATCTATATTGAACAATATATGTAGTGCATGATTGACTTGCAAGACAAGTATATTCCTTGTAAGATATCAATGTAGTCTTCTGCTAACTCTAGACTCATAAGTCTATATGTAATGAGACTTCACAGTAATATAACTTTATTTTATCCATTCCCAAGGTCATTCTCTTTTAAACTAGACTGAGATATCCAATTGACTTTCCTAACATCAAATATATTAAAAGTATAAATTGAACTTGAGTAAATTACTTTAAAACTTAACAAAGATTACGCATGATGGAGGAATATGAGTATAAATAGATGATAACATGCATACCAAATACTAATTTTATGTACCAAATTTTCCTCTTATAAATTCATATAAATTTAAACTATCTTAAATGACCTTATTGACTATTGCATGGGCCTTCTCATAGTACAATTTGGCATCTAGGAGAATTCTACATGGTTTATGTTGACTAGTATAGGTTGTGACATGCCATTGTTTACATGGCATCACCGTTCGGTTAGTTTTCTCTGGAGTCTTTGTCTGGCGCATTCCTTGTCTCACAGAATTAACTCCCGAACTAACACAAAATTTGATATGTAAATTATGCAGAATATCTTGAATAAAAATAACTGAAGTGATTTTGTATGGGAAGTCCTAGAAAGTGAGATAAAGCGTAAAAATGTGTTCTTGGATACTTATGAAAGTACAATAATATAGTTACAAAGATAGATATGTATGTGAGTATATAGATATTTAATTAAATGGGATAATGGCAGGATGATGTAATACACTGATATGAGGGGCATAAGGTGTGATGGAAATCACCGAATGGATGTGATTGTTGATGGTGAAAAATTACCTATTTAATTTTAGTGTTGTACTTTTAATGTGCCTAAATCAAATACATTTGATAAAATAAAAAAACTCGCTCAAATGTATAGTAGGAATGCGGTTGTCTCTATAGGGACTGACCTTCAGAGGTGAATTTAATAATTGAGGTAGGGCGATGGAGAATTTAGTATGATAATATTGGTAGTTAAAGAAATTAATTGTCTTATTTCAGATCAGTTTCCTCTTATATTGAGGGCGAATGATATCATCTTAACCACTCAGTCATCTATTTGTATTTATTATTATATCTGAGCTAAGACTTGTTTGAATCGCATGGTTAAAGAGTCATAAGACATGCTCAAAACATAGTCGTCCATCAATGAGATGTCCTTAGTGTCTCAGGCCAGTGGATTCCTTATACAATTCTGACATGAATCAACCTGATTGGCATTAAGTTATAATACCATTTAGCGATTCATACAGATCAATTCAATGAACTCCATCTCCAAAGAACACCCATTGTGTCCTCAGTGTCGCCACACTAATATCTATAGGATCAACTATACTTATCATATTAGTAGGATCAATTAGTCCATTATATCTGGATAATTTGATGTCCATCTTGACTATCCATCAAATAAGAATACTAGAATTGATGTTTAAAGACTAGTGATCACTGTATTATGATCTCATCACAGTTCACTATGTCATTGCATATATTCATTGACTTCATTATACACATCACACAAAGACTATGATATTCAATGAACATAAATAAAAATAGTGGTGTGATTTGGGTGGAAGGCCACGTAATATCCATCATTGACCATACTCTAAATTACTCGAGGAGTTGTAAGTGGATGAGGGACTATACATACATGGTAATCAATAATGAAAAGGTTATATGAGTGAGTCAATACATATTTTTTTGTACCTTTTAGAACATGTGGACTAGTGTGGCATCCCACAAGTTGGAGACTTAACCAATCGATTGTGTTAATTGATTTGGAAGGCTGATAAAGGTTATTGGGCCATTGGAGTCATTCATTAGATTGGTACAACGGCATAGAGGGTTGCACACAAATGGACTTTATAGTTCAGATGATTTACTTATTTGGAGGTTTTGATAAGCCAAAAAAAGGGTGAATTTTACATTTTTTTAATCCCTTGTCGTTGTGGATTTTATCTTCCACATTAAAATTTGTAAAACCCTAACTTATAATGTGTAGTGATAAGTATGGGTATCGAGCAAGGGAAGCTAGTAAGGCATTTAATTAGTGATCTGCATGGATATTTCAATCCTAATTAGAGTTAATTTAATATTCAATGAAGATTAAATCACCCAATTAGATGAAAAATTTAGAAAGGGTGGTAGAAGAGATGGGAAGATTAGAAGAAGTGAGGAGCTCTAGATTGACTTCTTTCATCCAATAAAAAGAACCAATGGGGTCAATTAGAGGGATAACAAGGAGATTTGACCTTAATAACTATTTGTTTTGGGGGGATTTTGAAGCCAAATTTACTAACTATTATCTCAAGACTCACATTAATCTTCCAAGAATTTTAACTTATTTATAATTTTTTCTAGTTCTTAACTTGCCATTAGAATAATCAGATCAAATCATTGCTCTCTCCTCTTGATCGTAGTAAGGACTTATACATTCCGCTAAAGTCTAGGGATTTAGAAATTCAGACCAAGATCAAGAAGAATAATCAACATTTTCACTAAAACTTAATTCAAACCAAACTAAAAATCAAATATAATGCAGTAAAAAAGTACCAAATACAACTGATCTAGGATGAAGCTCCTCTCTATCTTGCATCTGTGAAAGAACCACCTCCAGAATGATCTCCTCTTGAAATTCAGGTTTTATACTTAGGTTAAATGGTAGAAATTATCATTTTATCCCCAATCAGTAATTAGTTTTTGTCCATCAATGTATGCTTGATCTGAATGATCCAACCATAAAGGTAGAAAGAGGAAGTTGAAACGAGCAAATCCATAAACACATTACCTCAATCAGACTTCAGGATCAAAATTTATAAATAAATAGAAATTTACAATCTTAGCCATTTTATCAATTTTCATTTATTTAATTTATCTATCTTCTACACACAATGTCGTGTCGCTCACTCATTTGCTGACAGATTATGAGCTTCAAATGGTGGGTTCATTCTAGGCGTCTCAAACACCCTCTCCTGAAATCAAAATAAAGAAAATAAATATCAAAAAAATAATCGCAATACATTTAAAACACACTTACCTTGAGTTGTTCCTAGGGTTGCCGAATCAGAATGCGCCATGTTACCCCCCCTGCATGCATTTTGTATGCAGATCATGAGCGGTCAACTTACCGCCCTTTAGATAAGAAATTGGGTGGTATTTAAGCCATCAGATTTTCATCGGCCAGCTGAGATTTCGACACATGGGCACCCAAAAAATTGTCTTGGAGTTTTGTGCTTAGGTCCTTCCTATAGTTTGCATGCGCAATTTGACGCCGCCCAAAAGTATTTATGTATATGCCCCTCCTCTTTCTTTCTCCTCAAATGTTTCCACAAAAAGCCATTAAAAATCCTGATTAATTTTTATAAAACCCTGTGACTATTTTAATCGTATCTTTACGCCTGTAGTGGACGTCCGAGAGCTGTTTTAAGGGCATAATTGGAAGGAAAATTTAAGAAAACCTCTCTGACTTTAGAAATTGTGTTAAAACTCTTTTTTTCTAATAAATATATCCTTTTCTATTTAAAATTTTATTTCCTCATTGATTAAATTCCCAATAATATCCAATAAAATTCTAGAAAATTCAGTAATTCATCACCACATTAGTTAATATTAAAATGATCTTTTAAACCTGCCATTTCCATCTAAATAGAATTATTCCTAGATGAAATCAATTCCATAAAAGTAATAAATTAACATAAAATAGGGGAAAAATCATAAATTACTTGAAAACATTAATTAACAGGTAAATATATGATAGCAGCACTATATTAAACTCTTTAAATGCATAAAATTGTGCTAATTGCTTATATTAAATACCAAATTTAGGGTGTTATCAGGTTTTATAAAAGATACCCACTTACTATAAATAGGAAAAGGCCCTGAACTAAATTGGTCTAGGCCAGAGTTATTAGGGGCTGTTTCTTTATACTCCCTTCTCCCTTTACCTCCATTCCGCTCTTGATACGACCGTGATGTCGTAACGACAACGATAGAGGGTGAACATAGCTCATCAAGGCAAAGGTGGACATTTGACATGCCATTGACTGTGTGGATACATGTAGAGGTTGTACACATCAGCAGCTTGATTCATCTCACTCTAAGATCCAAGGAATCACAGATGTGATCCACTTCATGGTTTTGTTGATGTCATTGCGATTTGATGCATGGAAATCTTATGTTGACCTATATCAAGGCCTCTTGGTCTTCTCTCCTCTCTCTTTCTCTCTTTCTCTCTTTCTCTCTTTCTCTCTTTCTCTCTTTCTCTCTTTCTCTCTCCCTCTTCTTCTTCTTCTTCTTTCCAGCCTCCGTCTGCCAAAAAGTACGATTCGGTCGAAGGAGGATAACGACCAAAGGGGTAGATGACATATATGCCCCTTGGCCCTTGGATCTTGCACAAGTGGGGGTTCATGGCTGCGATTAAATTACAAATGTGGACCCCTTTAAATTTTGTGTACCCCCAGCCACATCATTAGCCATGCCATTATCTCTGTCATCCTGTTTCTAACTTCTCTTTCATCCATCATGTGGCCCATCGTGTGTGTTAGCAGTCACGGCTAATCAAGAGCGTGAAAATAAAATACCTAAATAAAGTATAAATTCAATATTCTTGTTTGGATCTCACCATCCAATCTTCCTCAAGGGGATTAGACGATTGAGATTGTGTGGCAACTTAAATTTGGCCTAGAGTAGCATGGGATTCAAGTCAGGTTGGGTGAAACCCAGTCATAGTTCCTTATAGACAATATTTTGAAATATGTTCTAAATGGGGATAAACAGATTTCTACAACTAGGTAGAAATTTAATAAAAGGGTGATTTTATGCTTACTCCAAAATAAACATATGAAATGTGAATTTATACAAAAATAGAGTTATGAAAAATAAAATGATGCATGCAGTGACTCTATGATTTGTATGTTTTCATGACTCAAAATCAGTTCATCAGAGCACGATTTATAGAATTGGTCCCCCTTGGGGTTGAAATTTAACCTATCAATTGGATTGAAGCGGTCCTTAGTAAACTAATCTGTATGTTAATATAGTTAATTAATAAGGTTGGATAATCATTTTTATTGGGCCACTAAAGTTCTTAACTGGAACAATGCATAGGCCTAAAGGGTCATAAACATAAGATCATTGAGTGTTGGAGGTTATATTTATTCTTAATGGGTTTATTATTGAACATCTTAAGTAAAATATAAATAGGGGGCACCCATTTTGAGCACACATGCCAGACACATGAAAGACATTAATTTGGAATTATTCATTGCTTCCCTTGCATAGAAAGTAGAATTCTACCCTTCAATCAAGGCACCAGAGCCCAACAAAAGTTTTCATGGAATTCTTCATCATGATGACGGAATATGGTATTTGACTATGGGTTCAACAGGTTCAATATAGCATCAACAGTTTATACCCACATGTCATCCACATAGAGATGTAAAAATCAATGACCAAATATAGACATCAATCAGACTTCATTTAGTTATGAAAATACGGTAGTCAATACTCATGTATCAACACTAGGTATTTTATTTGAATACTTTCAAGGTATACTATATTTAGATAGAGATATATTATACTTAAATATTTGCTAGTTAACTTATTAAGTTAAATAATTTAGAAAACAATTATTAGAAGGTGAAATAAATTGCTGAACAATTATGCAAAATTCAACAATATAGTTTTATTTTTCTTTATTAAATAAATGAAAATAAATTTATTAAAGGTTGATAAAATTATGATAAATTAAAATTTGGATTCATCTAATGTTATAAATTTAAGAGTTAAATTACTATGGTCTGCAGTACAATTCAATAAAATTTTTATAGTTTTTAAAATAACTATTTATGAAGATTGAAAGCATGAAATTATGCTTATTTACTAAATTTTGAATTACTTAAACAATTGTGTTATATGCATTTATTATGCGATTTCATGTGTGTTATAACTATATGGTTTAAAAAATGTGTTTTGGAAATCCATAGCATAGGTGGACCTAATGTAGGTTCCCTTAAGTTAGTTGATCAATGAGACTGAAATGTGGGGCTGACTATATGAGATAATCAACTTACACACAAAAAATCATATATGATGCATATGTAATCGAAGAAGCCATATCAAATCTCTCTATGAAAAATATGAGTCGTAACACAAAAGCAACAAACTTAAGCGTTGTCCTCCTTCGTTATAATCTTGGTATCCATTTCCCTTTTAAGCTAGGTTGATGGAGTCAAATCCAGGTGTAGAGGAACCATAAAAGAACTACTTATTTGGGAAGAGGGACTAAAATTACTGTGTGATACAGGGTTGACACATAGGAATTTTGTAGTTTGGTGGGGGTATACTCCAGGATTACACACAAATCTATTATCGTCAAGTAACGATGGTACTGCTCAGAACAAGCTCAGTGGTTGGTGGGATTATACTGTGGGCTGCATCATCGTAGGGACCAAAATATGATAAGACATTGAAATGAGTTGCAAGTCCCATAATATGGGTATTTAATAATGTGTGTTATGATTGGTGGGGTATATTTTTGGCTGTAGTAAATATTTTGAAATTCTAATCTCTACTAGGAGATAGATGGTTTCTTCACTTCCGTACGCTTGAGGGTAGTATGGAATGATGAATTTTAGTGGTTGACTAATTTTTTTATGAAATTAAGATCTACTTGAACTAGTAATTCATTAGAAATATCTTGTGCAAGCAAAGATGTCGCCGAGCAACCCAAATGCATAACACAATGGTTGCGAACTCTTGAGTGGATGAAACTTTACCGAATGGCTTAGAAACTTAAAGATACATAATTTTGAGCACATAATTTATGTCCATATGAGTGAGGTGCAAGATAGCTTGCATCAGGTACAGCTGAAGGGTAGATAATGGATTATGAGAAGTGGAGAGATGATTCCATTGCAGTCCAATGCTAGATGCTAGCTTCTAGGTGCAATGAGTTGTAAATGCAACATGAAGATAGGGAACCGAGGCCAATGTTACTTAATTTGATGGATTTATTTGCCAAACATGGTAGGACTCAGAGATATGAGATATCAAAGATCCTATTTCGGACTCACATAACCAATTTGTAGTTATGTACTAGCGATAATTGAGTGGATAGAAAGTTTGGCAGCACTCGAAGTCAAACTCCTCATCGCGATGAGCACAGACCTCATTCTTCGATCCTTACCTGATTCATTCTCACAGTTCATCCTTAGCTTCAACATTATCAAACTTCACACAACTCTATCAGAGTTGCTTAACATGCTTACAACAGCCGAGGGCAACGTTCAAAAGGAGAATATCCAAGTTCTCTTTGTTGGTAGGACTAACAAGAAGACAAAGGTGATGACTGCTTCAAGGAGATACAAAGGAAATAAACAAGTGAAAAAATCATCACCGATAAAGAAGGACAAGGCGGAGAAAGGCATTTGCTTCTATTTTTGAACAAATGGCCAGTGGAAGAGGAATTGCAATAAGTACCTCAATGAGATAGCTCAAAAGAATCATAATGATGCTTTAGGTATCTATCGGATATATACATGCCTTGTATACATTCTAATTTATGGGTTTTGAATACTGGATGTGAATCTCATATCTTTAATGACTTGCATGTGCGGACTACTAGAAGAAGGTTGAGCAAAGGTGAGGTGGATCTGACGGCGGAAAATTACACGAGTTACTGCTACCACTATGGGGATAATGAACCCTCAAGCTTCCATCAGGATATTTCCTGTTTTTAGAAGCCCAGCATTATGTTCCTAGCATAATAGATAACATCATCTATATTTCTTGTTTTGATAAGCTCTTTCCTTCATCTTCCTTGATTCTTGGTCTCTCTCTTTCTAGTATTCTAAAATAATCTAGAAACCCCTCTTCTCAATCTCCCGGTTTTTTTTCTCAAAACCTTCCTAAATTATTCTCACAACTCCTCTCTATTCATTCAAAAAATTTCCTATTTGCTTCCTCTTTAGATATTCCAGAATCCCTCTCACTAGTCCTCGCACTCTCCTTCATATTCAATGTATCAAAATGTAAAAATAGAAATGCGCACCACTTGAAAATTCAATCATCGATCTTTGCCTCTTCTAATTTCCATTCAATGCCTCTCCTTTCATTTCTTCTTTCCACGTGCAGCTTCCTCTTAATTAACCTAAAATAAATGCACAAAAATAAATAAACCTAAACATACCTCGAATGGGGAATGAATCCACATCCTTCCTTTTCCCCTGTTCACCTTGTGAGAGATGATGAATGGGAATTTTGGATGTTTGAATGCCTTATTTTATTTATTTCAGGTTTCTGTAACTTGGATCAAGATTTGTATAGGGGTTTCCTATGACGTGTCCAAGGTGGTCCATAAATACACCTTTTATGAGAAGATTTAATGGGAGAGATTAAGTTGATAAATCACATAATAATGACAATATTTTATTGTTCAATGCCTAATTTCATTAACTTATCATTAAGAGGGATCTTTTTCTTCCTTTCTCCTCATTAATTGCTCATTAGTTTCATCATTTGACATTTTACTTTGTGATTTACCTTTGGAACAATGTGCCAGTGAGATGGGTAGCTATCATAAAAGGTTAGTTTTTAAATTAAAGTACCATGCATTGGCTTTATGAACATTATCTCTCCTAGGAGACCCTAGAAGACCTTTTGAAATCCCCACAATTATGTCATGCCATCCTCGTCAACCATAAAAAATAATGTAAATAATCTACATTAAATATTTGAAATCATGAATTTCAAAATCAACCAACGTACTTACTGTCTGATTTACCAAGCTTATACAACAACTTACCATTAGAAAAAAAATATTTCCAAAGCAGACATTAATTTGATCTGTGTTTATCTATAAGAATTTTTTTTTGAATGATACATAGTTCACTCAAAAAAGTAAACTTGAATTGTGTGAATCCATTTGACTAGTCTAACGAATTTGAAGTAATAGAAATGAGCTCAGATTTGGTCATATACTTGGTCCAGTTTTGGCCATCAAAATAGTGGCTCAAAATACACATGACTGACTTGATGACCTTGCCTTGAGAGTCAGGAAAGTCAACACATTTTCGTGTACTTAAAAAGATATAAGCATGTATTGAATGTACTTGAGATTCTAATTTATTCTACAATACATGGAAATGTTGTTATTTTATTTTCCATGTCACAAGAATATGTGACCAATAGTTGACCAAAATTCATCAATTTTTTACATTAAATGATCCTCAATGTTCAAATTATTGTAGTGACATATATTTTTGAATATCAGACAACATTATCATTATCTCCTATGACAAATATTGCTCAAGCACCTTCCTCCAACCAAGACCATGGTACATGGAATCATCATGGAAATCAATATAGAGGAGGCAAGGTGTACAAGGGAAGAGGCATGTCCAGTCGATTTTCTCCAAGATGTCAAAACTGTGGACAGTTTTGTCTTCGAGCAAGAGAATGTCATGATCGATTTGGCAACAAATTCCCCCCTTGGGGGCAAAACCCATAAGCTTCAACTGGATACAATCAACACACACATACCAATGCACAACCTCAAGCATCCATGATAATGAACTCTAGAGTTGTGTCAAAACCCTCGGGTTGCAGGTTCCTGGTATATTGACAGTGCAGTTAGACACCATTTCACACCGGATCCAAGTATCCTAAATCATCCAATTTAGTATCACAGAATTGACCAGTAAAAGGTAATGGTGAAGGTTTGACAATTATCTATTTTGGACATTCTTAATTACAATCATGGACCCAATCTCTTAAACTTAAAAATGTTTTACATGTACCCAAAATTACTCAAAATATAGTCTCTATTCAAAGATTAACATCTGATAATAATATCTATGTTGAGTTTCATTCTGACTTTTGCCTTGTGAAGGACAAGAACACGCATCAGATTCTCTTCCAAGGATCAACTAAGGATCGCCTGTATTTCCTTGACTCCCAGAAAATAAAACCAGCAACACTTCTTGGTGAAAGAACATCCATTGAAATCGGGCGCAATTGCTTAGGACATCCTCATTTTAAAGTTCTTAAGTGTGTAATTGGACATTCTGGTCTACCTTTTACACCTGTACCTAGACATAACTTATGTGATGCACGTTGTCTTTCCAAATCACACAAATTACCATTTTCAAGATCCCCTAAACAGTCCAAATATCCTTTGGAACTAATACACTCGGACCTTTGGGGCCCTGCACCAATTTTATCCCATTTTGGTTTTCAATGTTATGTTATTTTAATTGATGATTTTAGCAAACATACCTGGCTTTATCTACTCAAACGCAAAACTGATGTTTTAAAAGTGTTCATAGAATTTAAAAACAAGTAGAGATACAATTTGGTAGTTGAATTATTTATTTTCAATCTGACTGGAGTGAGCAGTTTAAATATTTACATACATATCTGAAGGACCAAGGGACCACTCATTATGTCTCTTGTCCTCATACCCCCGAACAAAATGGGACAGCTGAAAGAAAACATTGCTGGATTAGTGTAACTAGTCTAACCTTGCTCAAGAAAGCCTCTATGTCGTCAAAGTTCTGGAATGAAGCCAGTTGTACTACTGTGTTTCTTATCAAGCAATTACCCACCTATTTTTACACAACAGATCACCCTTTGAAATTATGTTTAAAAAAATACCTGACTATACTTGTTTATGTTATCCATGTTCACAACCAAATGCACAACATAAACTTATTTCCCATTCCGATAAACACATCCTATTAGACTTTAACACACTTCACACTAGCTACAAATGTTTATCCAACAGCAATCCACTAACGGGACATCCCAGAACCCCACACCATGTCCACCACCTTCAAGTCATCATGTTCCTGAACTAAGACTGGATCCTCCAGATTCTACATCAGTCTAAACAACTAATGATATCGCTCACTCCCCAATTAGGGACGAGCCTCTCAGTGATATATATTCATCTATAGGTGTTGATATTGAACATCTTCAACAAGATCATGCTCGTCCACCAAAGAGATGGTGTATTCGATAATATCTAAGAACAGCAAATCTATCCATCAGATACCCCTTACGACATTTCTTCACATCTACACTTTACACACCATCGGAACCCGTCTTGTTATACACAAATGGCCAAACACCTCTGTGGATGAAGGCAATGAATGATGAGTTCAAAGCCCTCGTCCAAAATAGGACGTGGACCTAAATTCTTCGTTCCCCCACACTTCAAGTCATTGGGAGCGAATGGGTTTACAAAATTTTCATAAAAGCCCTTATCATCGGGAAAATTATAAAAGCATCCACACTTAAATTATATCCATCAGCATTGAAAGACCTTTTGTGTATGAACCTCTAGGACCATGTATCAGTCTAGTTAATAAAGTCAATAACCTTGATTGGGTTGACCTTATTAATTAACTATATAACGAACAATGAATATAGAACGAAATGTGAAATGTGAAATTGACTTGCATGCCACATATATTTTGAACAATGTGTTCTCGCCAAATTGGATGTAAGGCAAATAGCTTATTAAACAAGTGCATATGCATCTTCTCTCAAGGGCCGAGCTTGGAACTTCTTTCTAATATACTCAACGGAACTTTGGTACAACAATACGTAAGCTGTTTTACATTCTTTCTAATGCCTATAAAAATTATACTTGTGTTAATAAGTGTCATGATTTTATACCCATGACATTGACATAAAATAAAGAATAATAATCTTCTCATAGATCAAGCTTCTCCTTAATAGTTTTAATCAAATTATGTCTCTCCAAATAAAATCAAATGAAACCAATAGACAAAACTAAATAACAAGAAGGCCTAACTTCAATCACTCTCATGATAGTTCCACCTGCAAGATTGACCTCAAATTAGAAGTTAATCTTCCCATCTCACAAAATCCTCATTTCTCGAAAAAACCCCATTACCTCTCTTCAAGTAAATGCATCTCTACTAAAACAAAACAAATAAAATTATTTCTCCCAAAACATGGTTGACTACAGAAATCTAAGATAAACCATCTTATTATTCCCATAGTGAGGGGAAAAGGGTAGATATTTCTCATTAGCAGACCAACTTAAAATATTTTCATCTGTCACATCACTGGATGAACACAAAATAAACTTCATTCAAGAGTGTTGAACAGGCAGAGTTCTTCTCTTCAAAGTCAAAGACGAGCCAATCTCTGCTGATGGGCGCCCACAATAAATTTTTCCCCCTTGACGATTTAGACATAACGCGATAGAAATAAACGCGTGGTCGATCTAACCCAAATACCCATTTCTCTTCTACTCTGTCAAATCTCCTCTCGTTCTTCGCTTTCTCCAAAGTCGAAGCATATCGCCTTCCATCTCCATCGCCAGTGGCGATTCCAAGAGGCTAGGGAGGTGATGAACGTTCTTTCCTTCATTTCATTGATGCCCTATTGCCGTTCTGTTTCTTGGGTTTTGTGCTCGTGCTTGTTTTTTCTTGTTTCTTGGTTGAGAAATTCGAACCGTGAAACTTTTTCTTTCGTTACGAAAGGATTTGGTGTTTTTTTTGTGGGATTCCCGGATCTGGGTTCTGTTCTGATTCTCGGATATAGAGTCACCCTGCTCATAGATCTGTCTCTTCTCGTGTTTGTTCTTCGTCGTGGGCTTCTTGAATTTGTGATAAAAGGATATTTTTTGAAGGAATATTACTGTTTTAAAGCGTTTTGGTAGATCTGTCTCTCTTCGTATGGTGATTACTCGTAATGGGTTTCTTAAATTTGTTAAAAATGAGATTTTTTTAGGGAAGATTTCCGTTTGATAGCCTTGTCATAGATCTGTCTCTCCTCGTGTGTCGGTTCTTCGTTATGGGCTTGTTAAATTTGTTCAAACTGGAATTTTTTTGTGGATAGATTTCCGTTCTAAGACATTTTCATAGATCTTGCTCTCCTCGTGTGTTGGTTCTTCGTAAAAAAAATGGGCTTTTTAAATTTGTAAAAAAAGGGAACTTTTACGGTAGATTTCCTTTCGACAACATTTTCACAGATCTGTCTCTCCTCGTGTGGTTGGCTCTTCGTTATGGGCTTCTTAAATTTGTAAAAAATGAGATTCTTTAACGAAAGTTTTCCATTCTAAGACATCTTCATTGATCTGTCTCTCCTCGTGTGTTGGCTCTTCATTACGGGCCTGTTAAATTTGTTAAAAATGGGACTTTTTTAGTGAAGATTTCATTGATCTATGTCTTGGTTGTTCATTCTTCTTATGGGTTTCTTATCCGTAAAAGAAATGGGATTTTTGGATGGAAGATTTCAGTTCTTGAGCCTTTTTTCCTTATATTTCTTGATAAATTTTATCATTTCCCCTCTAACGCCCAGTATTATGACTCGTAAATTGTCAGGAAATGGTGATTCGGCGCGCTCCGATAATTCTCCTCGTTCTTCTTCTTAATATTTCTTGGAGCTTTTATTCTTCTGCACTGCGGTTTGTTATAGACAGGGAAGAATGCTTCTCACACGATGTCCCCTACGAAGGAGACACCGTCCACGTGTCATTTGTGGTGATAAAATCAGAGGGCTGGGGATACAGCGAGGAGGGTGTGGATCTTGTGGTTTGTTCCTCTTTTCTCATCATCTTTTCATATCCTCATCGATTCGTTCTGCGCTTGTTGTTTATCTTGGTTATGGATGATAGTATTTGGAAATAGTGTTTGCTAGAGTACTAAGATAATTGTTTTTATAGGTGGGCAACCAGTTCCGGGTGGTTTGCCCTATTTTCTTCAAAAAGAAAAAGGATAATTGTTTTTATTCCTTGTTGTCATCATCTTGTGTCAGGTTTTCTGCCACCGATGGATGACTCATCCTTGTTCTCTAGTCACGTTCTACATTTTAACTCTTTCATACGATGAAGATGATGACGAATCTTCATCGTCCTTGTCCTTGGTTTTTGGCTAGAATAACGGGGAAGATGATATTGCCATCCTCCTTGTCATTGTGGCCATGGACAAGGACGATGGTGAGTCGTCCTCGTCATATCCCCTCGTATCTGTCGAACCCAGTGTCGTTGCTGAACCTATCCTTGTCATTATTTTATGTAAATATCATTACCCATTGGGTAATGATGTTTATTTGCATGTAATGGATTCACTCTGTTCTTATGGACTGTTATGCTGATGCATGATCAAAACTGGAATAGTGTGTGCCGGATTTATGTTAGATGAAAGTTTTTCTTATTTCATTTAGTCAGCCGAAGAGTGCATTAATGTTTATTGTCTTTTTATTTGATTACACTGTACTTTTGTATATTTGTGTCAGTGCTCTTTTGAGGCTCTCGTATAAGAGTCCTTTTAAGAGGCCCAGTAAGCACAACTCAATGAGAGTGGCCCACTGTAACCCTATATAATTATGTATGAAACCTTTTATGAATGATTGAGTTTTATTGTTTTTGTTGTCTGCCTCCTAGCTAGGGTTAAAGTCTGTGCTTACTTTATTCCGATATTTAAAGAATGTTACAGAATATTTCACTGATGGATGATCAAATGTGCAATAAGGTGTATTTGAGGTGTCGCTTTATTCTGTGAGGGATTTTTTTCTTGTTTCGTGTTTTCTTCATCTGATATGTTTTGAAGAAATTTTTAATCTGATATTTGGAAAGGATCCTGCATTGATCTTTCCGGGTGATGGATATTTAAGGGTGATCATGTCCAAATTAGTTTAATAATTTTGGATAAATCCGTCACCTTTCCTCAAATCTCAGAGCGTCCACAAAAGCAACCATTGGACACTTAGCTAATGATCGAAAGCAACCATTGAACCGTCAATTAACATTCACCGTTCTTCAGTGAATATGGCAATGGTTGCTTAATTTCACGGTTCTTCAGTGAATATGGCAATGGTAGCTTAATTTCACGGTTCTTCGGTGAATATGGCAATGGTTGCTTAATTTCACGGTTCTTCAGTGAATATGTCAATGGTTGCTTAATTTCATGGTTCTCCAGTGAATTCATAGTTTTTCAATCACTTTCGTTCTGCCACTTAATGTTTTTCTGAGCTATGTACGATGGTGATGATGATGATGATGATGGTGATGAAATAATTATGCTAATGTGATTCAGATCAAAGGCCCACTGGGCGATCAGATACGTGATTCACGCGGATTGACCAGCGACAAGGTTGAGTTCACAGTCCAGAGGAAGGGGGTCCACCGCTTCTGTTTCACTAATAACTCTCCCTACCATGAGACTGTTGACTTCGATGTCCACGTCAGCCATTTCGCCTACTTTGAGCAACACGCCAAGGACGGTGAGAAATGGCTTTAATTACCGACTTCTCGAATTTATTCATTTTATCTTGAACTTCCTGAATTTTGTATATCATTGTTAATGTGATGTAACTTCAGTTGATTGATTATTATTTTATCCATTTAATTTTCCAGAGCATTTTGCTCCTGTAATTGAGCAAATTGGGAAGCTGGAGGAAGCGCTCTACAATATTCAGTTTGAGCAGCATTGGCTAGAGGCACAGACGGAGCGTCAAGCATTACGTACGCGTTTGTTTTCAAAGTTTTATTTTTAGTTATATTTGAGTTGGTTAATTTTCTTAAAAATAAAACTGTCCAACTTAGTTTTGCACCACGTCGAGTTATCCAGCGTTGACAGGTCAAAAAAGTCAGTAATATTTAAACTTACTCTTTATCTTCTTTCAAGTATTAGAGATTTTAAAAATAATGCATGATTTTTATTTCTCAGAATTATTGCAGCTAACATAATGATTCTCCGTGTGCAATCTAGTTTGTCATGTATATTTTATTTTATGGTCGAACAAATGTTTACTATAAATTTATGGTCGAACATTTAGTAACAACAATTATTTTCCTCTGTTGAAATTATTGCAGTGAACGAAATGACTATTTGAGAGATTAATTTCTTGCGGTTGAATATTAAATATAATGCTCAAATATCTTTCCCGGAATTCTTTCTTCTTGGCAGTGAAATTAATATATAGTGACCAATATCCTTCTCGGAATTTTTTCTTTGAATTATCGTTGTGAACTTTCTCATCCTCTTTTTAGCAGTTTAATATCAATAGATAATGATCAATATCTTTCTCGTTTCCTTCAAGTAATTGCAGCTATCTTTATCCTTAAAATCAGTATCTTTCTCGTAATTGTTTCGTGGAGTCATTGCAGCTATCTTTATCATCTTTCAGAGAGCATAAATTAATAGATAACTATAATCCTCTTTTCAGCAGGGGAAGATTAGTTCGTAAAGGATACTTATATTGTTTAGGATTACTGTAATCCAGCTTCTCTTGCAAAATGAAAAACAAATACTCAGAAATAACGTTTCTTGTTATCGTTTTTTGAACATTGGAATGCAAACCAAGTTGTTAATATTACATCTTCTTTGAATTATTGCAGTGAAATCATGATGAATAATCTTCTTTTCTGGATTATTGTAGTGAACCATATAATCCTCGGGAGAGATTAAGAAATCTATCTTGTCCTGCAGATTGAAAAACACCCATAGATACTTTTTCTTGTTATCTTTTTTCTAACATTGGAATGCAAACCTAGATGATAATAATACCTCTTTTTCGATTATTTCAGTGAAATCATGATAAAGAATCTTCTTTTCTGGACTATTGCAGTGAAATCACGATAAAGAATCATTAATTTTGGATTATTGCATTGTAATCACGATAAATAATTGTCTTTTCTAGATTATTGCAGTGAAATTATGATAAAGAATATTCTTTTCTGGATTATTGCATTGAAATCACAATAAAGAGTCTTCTATTTTTGGATTATTGCTTTGAAATCACGATAAAAAATCTTCTTTCTCTTGAATATTGCAGTGAAATCACGATAAAGAATCTTCTTTTTTTGGATTGTTGCTGTGAAATCAAGATAAAAAAATCTTCTTTTTTATATTTTTGCAGTGAATCAAGGCATGAACAGGAGGACGATCCACAAGGCCTTGTTTGAGTCAGCAGCTCTGATTGGAGCCAGCGTTCTACAAGTTTATCTCCTCCGCCGCCTCTTCGAGAGGAAACTTGGCTCCACCAGAGTTTAACAATTTTCTTTTTTTTGTAATGTTTAATCATCTGGGTTCTACAGATTTATGTGTATCAGTTTCGGCCTGGTATAAGTTTATGTATACAATCAACGGGGATGATGCTAAACTTTTAATAAATCACGTTCTAATTTATGTTCCAGAAGAATGTCTTGGACGGGATAGTCTTCAGTTGGGACTGGATATGAACAAAAATATTTCGGCCGTTACGAACTCTGGATGAGACAACTCGGATAAACCTCTAAAAGTTGGGGCGTATGACGAGACAATCTTTGTCCCTTGCCCTGGACGAGATTTTCAATTCAATATATCCTCAATGAGAACTTCAATATTTTGCTCTACTAATAATTATGTATGGTAAGCACACAAAATCGATATTTGAAAATTTTTCTCTCATCTCTGTTTCAAAATTTTAGATGTGTAACCCCATAATACCTGTACCGGGGATTGTCCAACCAATACCCGTCTGTTATCCGGTATTGGACAATCGATACCCGTCTGTTATCAACCTTAAAGACGGTTTACGTTTAGGCGAAATGTTCTTTATCTATATTCTAAGTTGTTTAATATATACCTTTCAACCTTTTTGTTTTCTTCCATATGGGATAACAGGATTCAGAGTTTAACATTGAACTCCGAATCCTATTGTCCCATATAGAAGGAAACAAAATTTTAAGCTGTATATATAGAATGAGGTAGGAAACATATTAAACAATTTAATAATATTTTATAATTGCTACATTATCACCTTATTTAGGACGTAATAAATATATAAATTTAATATGTTATTATCTTTTTCAATAAATACAGCTCAAGGTTTCTGTTTTCTTTCATATGGGACAATAGGATTCGGAGTTTACACTCCAAATCCTGTTATCCCATATGGAAGGAAACAAAAAGATAGAGAGGTATATATTAAACGGCTTTCCAAATTAAAAAGCCTACTGTTAAAGAGCTGGCCCACATATATCTTCTACATAATGTCGCACTATGACAATGAATTAATTTTTAAACAACCGCTCTATGTTGGATATCGAAATCCAATATCTACGTCCGATATCCGATATCGTCATCCTCCCTGCGAGACGGAGGCTGATGACAACATTGAGACGGATACAGATATCGGATATCATTACTGTAGCAACCGATATCCGATATTGAAATCCGATATCCGGATACAGAAAACTTCTTGCAGGTTCCTGCAAGATTCGATCTATACATTAGAGCGAAGAGTTGTTTTTTCTACCATTGATTTATTTGAGAGTAACTGGTATGGTTTTTTTTATCTTGGGCATGGGGCTTTAATGACAGCTTCGATGTAGTGAGAAAATAAATTGTGCTCATGGATTAAGCCCAAAATTTCATTTATTCTAATAAATATGACATCTATATCACTTTATTTGTATCACCTGATGAGATCAAATTATTAGTATGTCATCGGGCTGCTTTGATTCATAACAGAGAACGCTCTGATCCAGAAAATGGCCTGAAAAAATAAATCAATCAATCAGCAGACTTGATCACTGGTCCTAAAAAATATATGAGGCCCAAAAAAATTTTATACTCCAGATTAAGTTCCAGGAAATGATAATATTTAAGAAAGCAATTGAGACAAGTACTATAAGCAATTATAATTGGACTAGTGATATTAATTGAAAAATATTTGCCATGCACATGATATAATCTCAGTATCATGGAAATCATTTGAAATTCACATGAGAAACTTAATCTCGTACCAATAAACCACAAAATTACAGGAAATGATCAAAATCAGGAGAGAGAGAGAGAGAGAGTGAGGCGGAGAGATCGATACTTCCAATTTCTAGAATATTTTTTATGCAATTGACCAAACCACTAACACTGCCACAATCATCCGACATTACATGATCTAAATCTCATATTCATTATACAGAATGACAATAAATACGGAAAGTGAGCAAGATTAGTAATCATTAGACCTAGCTTCAACTGGTAAGGAGAGATCATCCGCAGATAGTATGCTTTACTCATTAGATCAGACCACAAACTGGTAACATGATATGAATCCTGTCCCATCTAGGGTTAGTTTCATCATGTTAGCCTACAAAGGAGCACTTTGGTCATTTGGCCATTATGAATGAAGCTAGAGTTACTTATCTCTCCTCTCTATGTCTAAACTCGCTATCTACCTCACTGCGTCATCAGAAGCCCAACCCCGGTTGATCCTTGCCTCCACCATTCGACCTCTCCTCTTATCATTCTCATTCTATTCTCCAACCCCAGGAACATCTTCATTTCTTGATTCTTATTCTGATTATAAAATCCCTTGATTCTAATCATCCAAATCTTGAGAGAGTAGATGGAGGATGACGAAGGAGAGGAAGAGAGGTTCCCTGAGTGAAGAGATGAATGGGAATGGAAAAAGGGATTGACGAAGGATCATCAATGATAGGGGCTACTCTTCAGGAGGAATGATATTGAGCCTGTTGATAGGATCCTATCAATGATATTCAACCTATCTAAGTGCAGTTTTGTCATGTTAGCCCACAGGGGCATTTCAGTCATTTGGCTATTAGGTATTTCCTTTAAATATGGATGCCCTCCCAAATGGCAGCCAAGAAGAAGAAGAAGAATGAAGTAGTGTTCCTGTCTCCCCCTTCTCGTCTAGGTCTGGTCTCTGATAGGAACCTTGATCTAGGTTCGTATCGGGAGGAGGTTGGAGGACGAGGCGAGGTAGACGTTCCCGGGCTAGAAGAGTCGAAACGGGAATGAAGAGAGAGGTCGAACAGATGGGGACAGGGATCGACCGAGGACGAGCCGCCTGATGACGCGGTGAAGGGTTGACGATCGCGGGGACGGGGATCGCTGGAGACTAGAAGGGAACTGAACGGCAAGGGTAGGGATCGGATTGGAGGGGAGCCGGCTGAAGATCCGGGGAGACGACCACGGGGACAGGGGATTGCTTGACGGTCAAGGGGATGGGACCGCGACAGGGAGGATCGAGATAGTGAGCCAAGAGGCCGATCTTACCATAAGTCTTGACTGCCCTCCTCAATGGAGGGCTACACATACTTATCAGAAAAGGAGACGATCTACCTTAAACATGAAATGACTAAAATGCCCCTAACAGGCTAAATTCCTAGGATACCCTTTGGGGGTAGAGGATCATATCAGTCTCTCTCTCCCCCCCTCAACGATCCCCGGCCCTCGTGATCGTCTCTACCTCACCGCGTCTTCAGGCAGCTCGTCCTCGGCCAATCCCTGCCCCCTCTGCTCGGCCTCCTCTCGGATCCTTGCCGTTTCACCTCTCTACCCCGGGAACTTCTACCTCGCCTCGTCCTCTACCCTCCTTCTGATACGAGCCTAGATCCAGCTTCGTATCACCTGTAGAGTGAGAGAGAGGGGGTTATGGTCGAGTAAGGGAGAGGGAGGTATTAACTAGTGTAGCTTGAGTTGGGATTTAAATAGCTTCATTAGTAAGCTGGCCTCTGGGTTGGGCCCACTCGTACGCTGGTCTTTCTTCCATTCGTAGTCCCGAAGCTGGATCATATCATGCTGTCACCCCAATCACCCTACAAATCCCCATTTTCTTATGTCCCCCATTTTCTTACGCTGGTCTTTCTTATGGGGCCGACGAGTGGCGAGTCCTCATGAGCTGGCGCGGATAGAAAATCAGAGAATTGACAAAAACTGAACACTGATTCTCACATGAGGTGTTCATTTTAGGCAGATTCTTCAACTTTTCAAAGGTTTCCATCTCGTGCGGGGAGCTCCTCATATCAATGATCTGTTCTGGTTCCAGCTTCCATTATAGATCTTACGCAAGGTTTATAGGGATTGTCATCATGTTGATCTGGTCTCCAATAGACTTGGACAATCAAGAGCCATGAATAATTGGGAGAATCGATGATGCCAGGGAAAGTACCAGCTTGTATTCCGCTGGGCTAATTCAGGAACAGATGGCAATTCAGCGCAGCTTCAGCTTCCTCCCCTTCCCCAGTGAAGACTTCTGATATGGTCTGAGCTTGAAAAACAAATAATCACCCTATTCAGATTATCAGTGTGTCTTGAAGTCTGTCACATTTCGTCAGCACGGCTTTGATTTCAGCAAAAAATAGTGGGTAGGTCTCTTCCATAAAGTGCCTTGAAAGTGATCGTCCATATCGCTGTATGATAAGAGGAATTATGGCAGAATTCAGCCCGTGTATGCACTTGAGGTCTTGCGATCTTCTCCTGCAAAGAACCTCGAGAACTTCTACGCACCACAGTTAACCACCTCATCTGCCCTTCTGATTTGGGTTGGTAAGCTGAACTGAAGCACAATTTGATGCCCTGATTCTTATGCAGTTCGCGACACAACTGAGGCGTTCACACCATCGTCTATTGACGCCCTTGCAATCGGACTGCCCCTTTGGCCAAAACATTGCCGACATCCCTGTCAGTGAAAGGATGATGGAGCAGGATAAAATAATTGAACTCACTGAAGTGGTCAACCACCATGAGGCTTGTGTTGATGTCGTCTTTACCTTAGTAGGTCTGAGCGAGACGGAGCACCGGGAGTAGGGGTAGGTGTGTTTCCTTGCGTTTCTACCCCCCGAAACGTGCCAAAAACTGGTCTTATTAGAGTTTAGAGAGACACTGTTACACATCCTAATATGAGGTCCCAAATCTTCCAAAAAAAAGTTGATACTGGAATCCTGCCAATCTCTGAGTGGCAGGAAATATCTACGAGGTTTGTTAGGTACGGAGCCTTTTCAAAGCACCCTATCAAGGCATTCGAACAGGCTCATGCAGATCCAAAACTTCCTGCTGGTTTTAAATAGAATCCGTAATTTGGTTCCCTAGATAGAATCTGACGCAGCCTTAGTAGAAAATCCTGTCAGAAGATCTTGTCAGAGAAAATCCTGTCATAGGATTTTGAGGGGCTCTAGTTAATTTTCTGGAGATCCTGTCAGTTCTAGAAGAATCTCCTTCGTGGGTCAAAAGTTGCCAATGGGCCTCAGAAAAAGGGCTTCTGGGCTACATCAGAATCCGTGATAACTTATAAATTGTACTTCTTCCAGTCGCAGAGAAAGAGTGGAAGTTTCTACCTATTTCCCCTTGTCCACTCTCAAGCAATTTTTACACTTCCCTGCTCAATTCTTAACAATGCAGATCAGTAGTGAGATGACTCTCCACCTCCATACTCCCTCGGCATAGATAGATAGATTGGTAGGTCGCATCGATAGATAGAGGGTGTCATTCATCATCGTCCTCGAGTAAAATCCGAGGTAAAAAAAAACCATGATTAGAAAGAACAAAATCCCAAAAAAACCATGAATAGAAAGAATAAAATTCCTTGGCATGGTGACACATTTGAGTTCTGCTGATTATTGTGCTCAAACCTTTACGATTTTTTTGTTGATATTTTCGACAATGCAGAAGCAGCAGTGCAACTTATTGAGGACAGGTACTTACATGTGCTCAAGAACAAGTGCTGAAGCTCCACCACCGCCATTGCAAATGCCCGCAGCTCCGAATCTCCCGTTTCTTTCCCTCAAAACCTGCCATATTCAATAATTTTAATTTTCCTATCACCTAAAATCCATGAGACAGGAATATTTTCAATAAAAACAAAAAAGAACAGGCAACTGGAAATTTTTTTATTTAGATGTAATTTCATGAATGCTGTTTTATAAAGGGAGAGCAGGGAAGACAGCAAGCTTATATCGGGGAGGATGGAAAAAAAAAATTCCTCACCCCAAGAAGTGTGACCAAAATACGAGCCCCACTACAACCCAATGGATGCCCGAGTGATACTGCTCCGCCATGCACATTCAGTTTCTCCTATAAATGAGAAAAAATAGAGGGATAATATCAATGAAACTTGATTCAAAGAAAATAAATTAACAACGAAGTACTTACGGAAGGAATGTTGAGCAGTTTCCGATTTGCAAGGGCCACAACCTATAATCAGCAAGAGAATATTAATAAAACAGTAGTTTTGACAAATAAGAGTATTTTTTGGAAATAAATGTTCTGAACCATAAGCCAGGTTGGAGTCTCACAGAAAAAGCTTCATTAATTTCATAGTAATCAATCTGCGAGCCCTCTAAGCCAGCATTTGAGAGAGCTTTTGGAATTGCCAGTGCCGGTGTTGTGGTAAATAATTTTGGATCCTGGAAGACGGCTTCAGCTCGTAATTTAAAAAGATTTAGGAAATATATTAATCTGTAAAGCTGGTTTTGCCATTATTTGTTGGGGGGAGCATTAAAAAGGACCTGTGCTGCATCAGCATAACCCTTTATCTTTGCAATGACGACCAGGCCCAGTTCCCGGGCCTTCTCTTCGCTGACCAAAACTAATGCGGCAGCGCCATCACTGCCAAAATGGAATTTAGGTGTTACCAGTCATGTATTTCGGAAGGAAATCAAAATAAATAATGAAAATTCTTTTCGGAGATAATTTACCTTTCCAACATAAACCATGAGGAAATAATTTCCAAGAAATCAATTCAGATGGTAGAAATGGGGGGCAGTTTTCTATGAAAAGGTCATTTCATTTTGATTCAGCGTTTAGTTTTATTTTTTTTGAAAGATAGCGTTTAGTTTAATGAAAATGAGAGATGAAACCATTTCTGATATTTAGGAATTAAATTTAGGAAATACTGGGTTACATCAAAAAATAAGTCAAAGGTGAGATCTACAAGTGATCACAAAAGAAATTAGGAACAGCATGAAGCAAAAACCAATAACCAGAGACTGGAAGCCATAAACCAGAAGTAAAGTTGTTTTTTCTAAAGATACCAGGACCAAAGTTGTATGATAGTGGTCTGAAAAAGACCCGCATCCATGCTTTTGCAGACAAGTTTAGACGTTTGAAAACATAAAAGATAAATAATACAAACATTCCAAAAACATGTCAAATGGATTACTAACTTACCTTAAGCTTGAGGCGTTGCCCGCTGTAACAGTGCCTTCGTTCTCCTTGAAACTGGGTCGAAGTTTCTTCAGTTTCTCGGGATCAAACTATGCACAAAATGTAAAGTGAGCTGATCCCTAGGAAAGGATAAAGGAATCATATTAACGAAAGAATATATCATTTTCAGACTGTGAGTTATTCTTTCTTTCTATAAATCTTTTCCTTCAGGTAAGATGAGAAGTTTTATATGATGAAAAAGTATTTATTTTTTAGAGAGATCAAAGCTTAAGTTTGACGGAAGCAGGATCAATTAATTCTCCGAAGAGCATTTGCATGAAACAGTTTGTGAAATCTTACATCCAAAAGAACCGAATAACAGGGTGAAGAAATTGGAGACCACATGGAATAAAATGTAAAACCAGTAAAAGCTTACATAGGACTCAAAAGACGACAAAATAGAGATGGAATACGATGAAAGGACAGAAAATTAATTAAATAGCATTATCACTTACCTTTTGGAGACTCTCATCCTTATCAACAACAGTCAACGGCTTCCCCCTTCCTCCTGGGACTTCAACCTGTTTGAGATGATAAATGAGTTCGAGAGAAATATTGTATATTTGAAAATTTATTATCTGACATCAGAGTATCATAGGCCAGAAGAACCTACCGGAATGATTTCCCAAGAGAATCCGCCACCTTTCTGGGCTGCAATTCCTCGTTCGTTGCTCTGAATTGCAAAAGTGTCCTAAAAGAAATAAGAAAATTTAGGAAAATCGAAAAAATTTTAAATGCCCAATTAAAAAACAAAGCATTTAATATTGGTTTCAGATCTGCTTTATGCCACATAATACGTTGACTCTGATGGTATTTTATTTTCAAAAACTTCTCGGATTCTATTTGCACCAAAGCTCCCATTATAGATTTATTTGTGAGTGATTAATTCAGTTGACTTTTGGAATTACAGCTTGTAGAGAAATTATTCATAATGAACAGAAATTTGAGGTAGGATGCAACGTTCTTCACAGACATGTCGTCCATATATACTTGGCTAAATTTGAGCAGACCCATGGCCATCGAAAGTTGTCATTTTACTCAATTTATTCCTCCCCAATTCTTCTCGAAAACTGTCTCCAAATCAGACCTTCTATCAGCCCTTTATTTTTTGGATAAAAGGAGACAGCGCGGTCAAGAAAAGACCTTTGAAAGCTATTTCTATCTCTTTCTCGCTTTGATGATGGATTTAATTACCCATGACATAACTGAAAGTAGGTAGACACTGTATTTTTTAACTCCTAGGTTTTCTTTCTCTTTTTCAAGTCATTTGAGTATTCATCATAAATCAGAAAGCCGCAAGATTTCAAACTAAGGAACTGGCATCTGATGAATAAGAGTATCCACCAACTTATTTTTCCATCGGAGTTAGCCACAAAATAATGTCCGTAAGAGAGCTTTATACGAATGACCTTGAACCCACAATGAGGCTAGCAAATATCATGCTCTCCGGATGAAATGTTATGAACTCGGGGAGCATCGAATCTCCACGAATACAACCCATTTTGCAGGAAATGGAATGCAATTGCAAAAATAAGAAGACGAGATAAAAGCACAATGAAACTAAACATAATGAAAGAAAAGGCACGTTTACCTGTTCTTCTCTGGGAATAGTGTGAAGATCAGCACATAGCTCAGCACATATTCCCATCGCACAATTATTGTAGGCATCCCATAGACCATCCTTAAGCAGGCCATCAACAACTGTTTCATGCCCATATCGTGACCCTTTTCTGAAAATATTGAGATCAAGATTAACGTTTTTGTTTGGCCAAGGCAAAAACTAGTGTGTAAGGGGACAAGAAACTCAGAGAACAGGCTCAAGATGCCTAGATCAGGTCTATACTATGAATCATTTAAAATTTACGTAAAACTAACTGTAATAATCCTTTCGGGAGGATTTTCCTCTCATTATTACAAAAAAAAAAATCCTTGAGACTTCTAAAAAGTGTGCATGCTTTAGTTGAAGAAATTCCCTGTCTGTCTACCACCAAAAAAGGAAAAAACTATATTTCTTCATGTACTTTAACAGAGAATAAAGATGCTTTTATCCATCATGGTACAGTGGATAGCTACATTTAAAACACATACAAACACAAGCATCTCTTTCTTCCTGTAGATATCACGTATGATGGGAGAACATAATCTTTGCAGACTATATTTTATGAGTCGACTTCTATACCAGATTTAGGGTCATATAGTTTCATCTTCGGCTATTATGAGTCTCTGCATAAGGGTCATAGAGCCATGTGGCGCCATGTGGTATATGAATACAGTAAATGATAAAATAATATAATGCAAAAAGTGATGCTCTTAGAGCCTACTCAATTAGACTTGAAACAAGAAAAAATATCGTAGAAACCTGATGAAATATTTTTCAACACAGAAAACCGAAATTTATCTTGTAGCCAAAACTGCTAAGTTGAGCACAGTTCTCGAAGTACATGCAAGAAATTTTGCCATGTTCAGCAGATTAAATACAGTTGGAGATGCATACATAAAGATAGTAACCTTGCATCAGGTAAATATTTTGGCGCATTAGACATGCTTTCCATGCCGCCAGTGACAACAATGTCATTGATACCGAGTTGGATACTCTGTGCACCCAGCATTGTTGCTAAGAGAAAGAATAGACTACATATAGTTAGGTAGAACGAAAACTTCTTCAATCAAATAATTTCTAAATTTTGATATAAAATCAACACAAACCCTTCATGCCAGATGCACAGACTTTGTTCACAGTTGTGCATATAACAGAATAAGGTATCCCAGCACCTAGAGCAGCCTGCCTTGCAGGTGCCTGCCCCAGATTTGCACTCAGTACATTTCCGAAGAAAACCTCTTGGACCAGCTCAGGACTAATATTCGCCCTCTTCAGTGCACCTGCATTCAAATGTACAAATGTCAATATATTGCATCATAAAGCTGATGAGGGGAATGAAGAGGAAAGGTTTTCTTGTCTTACTTTCGATAACAATGGACCCAAGTTTGGTAGCAGACAAGGACGAAAGGGAACCGAGGAATGCGCCAATAGGAGTACGAGCGACTCCAACAATGCAGACATCTGCAAACACATTCAATGGTGGGTACATTTTAGGTTAATGGCTAATGGAGTATTAGAAGTCCCATTTAAACTATAGGAGGGTTTTTTGTTGTAATTTTAATCATATATCCCCCTATTTAAGGTGGAAAACCCAGAATTTCAAGCGTCATTCTATCTGCTCAAAGGGAGGCAGGCTCTTCCCTTGCCCTTCCTTCACTTATCTCTCCTCCGACATTCCAAAATCAAACAGGTTCCAGTCAAGTTTTACAAGTTTAAGCCCAAAATAGCTTCCCAACTTGTTCTTTCATTACAGGGGGACACACTGGGTACTCGTACGTTATTGGGCCTGTTTGGTAACCATCTGAAGAAAATTTCAGCGCACCCAATGCTTAACATGGATCAGAGCAATCAACTTTTTAATAAAATACAGCTTCACGAAATCAATAACTTCAAAACCTTTTTTGGTTCATATTTACTGAAAAAACTAATAGAAATTATTTTATCATCTGAAGGAAATTTCAGCGCACCCAATGCCCAACGTGGATCATAGCAATCATTTTTTTAAGAAAATATAGCTCCACGAAATCAATAACTTCAAAACCTTTTGTGGTTCATAGTTAATAAAAAAACTAATAGAAATTTAAAACCCAAAGAAGTAAGGAAATTTCGGGCCGTCCGAGAAGTATAGGATATGCTCCTCTGGAGATTGATCTCAAATGGAACCAAGAACTCCAAGGGTTTCCGAGAATAGAAGTAGTTTCCAGGATTAGAAGAATTGAAGAAATAGACAGAAAAGTGAGATAAAAAAGGTAAAAACAATAGAAGGAACAGTCAAAGACTGGCCGAATTAGTCTAGTCTCCCTCGCAATCGAGAGAATCTCCCTCATTACAGGCAGTGTCGCCACAGCAACTGACTTCCAGAAGGCTTCCTCAATTCCCAGTTCACTTCCTCATTATTTATAGGCGGATGCTCCCACCAATGGCCCCTTCTTTCTGACGTGCTGTTTGATTTGGCATGTGTATGTCTGGTATGCTTCCTCCGCAGGTATTCTTGGGTTAGGTTCGTATTAATACACAAGACAAAATTTCGCACAATTTGGCTCACACATCCTTTTTGGCAACTTTTTGACACGATTATTGCATTCAGGAATATAATTTGCTCCGGACCAGTCAAATTTTGTTTACGGAGGAGTTTTAATTTTGACTTGTGCAAGATGATTAAAAGAATCACACGCTTTCGCACTAAAAATGCCGATGGCAAGACCACACAAAGTTAAATCGCGAGCAAAAAAAAATGCTTCACTGACCTCTACGAGTAGAATTATTGGGAGCCATGTTCAGAGACTGACTAGAACAAGTGAGTCCAGCGCCTGGTATGAAAATTCAGATGAAACAGGAAAATCAATTATTTGCACTGAAAGAGGGATAAGAGAGAAAGTTCGGCCAATTCAGTTAAATTAAAATAGTAAAAACCAGCGCCCAGCAAGCCGCATGCAACGCAAAAGGCACACACGTTTACAGAATACTGAGTCCGGAATTTATGCCACAAAAGATCAGTCATTCTATGTAGACGATGCAGAGGTACGCGGAACTGAGAGATACTCGAGATGATTCTAAGTTACATAAAAGAACACAAAATACAGCAAGACAGACAAAATTACTGAATGACCAAAGCAAAGATCAGTTGGCAGCCAATCCCTACGGACACCAAGAAGAAAAAGCCATCAGTAGAACAAGAGACGGTTAATATAGTGCGCTTGCTTGAAATTCAAATAAAGCATCTGAAAAGAACAACCTCGAACGTGGACACACAGCACAACACGAATCAAACACAACGACAATGGTAGAAAACACAAATCGAAGATCTGATACAAATTCAAAGATCAGTTGGTGGTCAACAAGTAGAAAACAAAATCAGCAAACAAGAGGCAGAAAAACACGACAATTGTGCTGGATTGAAGTACAAATACACAATCGCAGAAAAAAATAGATATCGAACTCGAACACACAGCACAACATCAATCAAACAAATGATAATTGCGCTAGAGAAGATGCGCAAAACTAACAGATCAGATACAGATTCGATTTGAGAGCTCACCTTCCGAGCTTGCCGAGGAAAAACTCGGAAAGAAAGATTTTAGAATACGGATCGTACTTATATACTTGTTCAATTTTCTTATACTCTCTCTCTTGCCGGTTACTTTCGTCCATTACGTCATCCATCTCGGCCGTTGACGTCCTCCGTCGTCCGTCGTCCGCCTTGACCTCAGATTACAGTTATTTATTTACTCTAGGTTTATAACAGTCCTTTGTCCCGTTCCGTAGTACTCCATCGCTCTGTTTAGGCCCTCCGACTGAAATAGAACGAAACTACAAACTCTGTGACGGATGACTGACCTAGTTGTCGTTCTGTCCCGTTCCGTTCGTCCCCGGAGATTAGTTGATTTAAAGTTGCCCCTCTTTAGACGACATTCTTGCCTCTTTTGCCCATATTTTTGTATGGCCATTAATGATTGATTCCGCGAATTTCAATTTGCTGAAGGAATATAAAACTCCACCCATCACTAAATAATTAAAGGATAATTTATGTGCTTGAGGTCAAAATTTTTGATAAATTACTTTATTATGAGGGGTAAAACGGGTGCCAGCAGTTCGATTGAAACTCGGAATGAGTTCGGTGAATATTTGGGCTTTTGGTAACAAAGTTAACGGAAAGGCGCGAGTGAGCGGGAGCAAAGTATTCAAATTGGTTTGTGTAGTTAAATTCAATGTGTATAGGATTACTATGAAGCAAAGTATTCAACCAAGGTTGTGTTGCTAAATTCAATTTTGATACACACAATCATCTTAGAATATTTTCCCTCATGAAAAATGACTTTACCTAATCAGAATGAATTAACATGAAAAATGAATTTCCCTCATAAATTTGGGTTGTGTGTCAAAATTGAATGCAAATGTGTTTTCCGTGACTTTATATTACATTTTTGAGTTGAGCATTAATAGTGTTTGTGTGATAAAAGCCCACTTGGTTGTAGTTGTTGAACTACCTAATTATTTCCAACGGAACCAGCTCATTAAATATCGGTTATAAATATGCAAAGTAAAGAGATACCATTTTATTATTGTCAACAGTAAATAAATATAATGGAAATATATGTGGCCGCCAAGTCAATCACTCATGTTACACATCATTCTAATTCACTGACACAATACATTCATATGACGCACATTATTGCCATTATATTCAGAAAGATATTAATTTTAAAAAAAAGAATCTATATGTTATAAGTTATATCTTTTTAAAATCAAATTTATTTTATACTTTCTAATTTTAAATCATGTGAATGCTGGAAAAACAAAAAAAAAAAAAAGCATCGACGTGGAATCGCAATCAGTATCCCCATATCAATTAATGTTTACATGATTAATTTTCTTTTAATGAGAGTGACATGCGTCAACATGTAACTAAGCAAAAGAAAAAATGCATTGATGAGGCACACAGAGATGTGCCATCATTTCACACATTAATTATTGGAATATTCTACATTTTCTATTGTTTTCCTAAGTAGGACACATCAAAATGTCAGGTAATCGTTAAAAGGGCATATTTGAAATCAGCTAATTTTAAAAGATGAATCAACCACTATGCTGAAGAGGAGAGAAAATAGTCAATTAAATGTACAAACAAGATTGCTTCAACTTCTGTGTTTGATTGGTAACGATCCAAAAGGCCCACTACTCTACAATTTTCAGGGCAGCTTTGTCTTCCTTCCCTATTTGCATCTTCGATTTATACAGTGTGGCATGAAATTTTGTATATATTATCGTAGAAATTTCTGCATACATTTGTGGGACGATTAAATGAGAGTTACTTTGTAACATATATCAAGCCTCTTATTAATATAATGGGTGTTTGATGAGAGGCAACAGAGATGAGGGGAACCTTAACTGCACTTGCAAATTATTCCATATTGTTATCACAACTAGATCACAAATTTCCACATTTCTATCACATCTCATGCCTTGTACAGTACACTGTCTTCATCATCTTACCACAATTCCACTTACGAACATTGTTCTATCATCACATACTATACCTACATATTAAATACGTTATGGTGAGACAAAGAAAATGTGACTGATGTCAATACAACACTTTTGCTAGTCAATATTTAAATAGCCGTAAATCCCTAATTACCATTCCCTAGGAGATGACCTGTACTTGTAACTCGCTAGATGACCCATATAAGTTTATATTTTTATTGATTAAACTCAAAAGTACTAACAACAAATTAAATACTAATTTTGAGTTTTTTAGCCATTAGAAGATATACTCAAAATTTAGGTTTTCTCAAAAACTATCATTAAATAGATATAAAAAGAGATCCCTCACACAAAATTCAGTCGCCAACCCCAGATTGAGGATCTGAATTTTATTTATTATTAGGATTTGATTCCTTATCATGCTTAATTTACAAATATTATTTATCTTCTTTACGGCCTGTAAATAAGTCTTTTGTGTGATGGATAATTTGGTGATTTTTATAACTGAATTTAATTTGTTGTAACTGATTTTTATAACTGAATTTACTCGGGCGTGTAAATTTCTAGAGCTTATTCTTCAGTGCCTTCCTAAGCAAGTTAAGCTGTCTTGGAGATATCATGAACTCCAATTTGGCCAAACAAGCTATGAATGGATCGTGATGTTGTCTAGATTGGGAGATGAAAATTTCAAGGTCAAAGATCTCTTTTTAAGGTCTCATGAGGACCCTCGTCAGCTATGGATAAGGTGGCCGGCCATAGACATGTTCATTTTGTTCTTTTTGTGCGAATTGTTGGTTCTTTTTAGTTTTCCGAACAGAACAAAAACGAATTCGAATTTAACATCGCACAGACCCGTGTGCAGTTCTTTTGTTCACTTTTTGAGAATTTTGTACTAGTTTTGTGCAAATTTGTGCAAATGTACGGGTTTTGTTTGTTTTTGAAAAAAAAAGAACAGAACAAAGAACAAGGCCCTGTGAGGTTCTTTTGTGCGAATTTTTTCTTTGTTTCAAACGAACAGAACAGAACAACCATGTCTACCCGACCATGGGGGTCCTCCAGCCGTGACTCGAAATCACTCTTTCAAGGAGCCAAACAGTAGCGAATTTGACTAACATTAGAGTTAGTATAGTAAACAAAATTAATTATAGCATTAGATCTCTGATTTGGTTCGTATTTAATGTAATGACTTTAGATTGTTGCTGAATTTTGTAGGAATGCTATGGTAAACAAAATTAATTGTGCACTTCGGAGGAAATGGTGATGACACAATTGAGATAGTCTAACCATAAATTGATATCAAATTTCTTGAACAGTGTTTCTCCAATTCATGAGAGTAGCAGCATTGCATAGGGGTGATCTATAGACAAATAGATCTCTAACTCATCTACACTGTCAATTCAGAAAAAAAATCTGAAATTGTCAACAGAAACTCCATTCCCAGATGATTTCCGCTTAATTGGAATCATCTGTCTGAAATTTGGACTGTAGAGATGTATAATTCACCTGCTCAAGCTGTTGGGATAGATAGTTGTCAATCACATGGGAAGAAAGATGGAGGTCACCTTTCGATTCTTTAACATCATCCTCAAATTCAAATTACAGTGACAGAAATTCAAATTGAGCATAGACTCAGCCCAAGATCTAAAACAATTGAGATGTTAATATTAAGTCCACTCCCTCGACCTCCATGGTAAATAAAGACCAGATTCTAGTAGATACCATGGCATTTTAGTCAATGCCCATCTCCAAATGTGATTGCAGGAATACTCAAAACACAAATAAAATGTAGGGATAGAGCACCTAGGGTCTGTTGGACCTTAACGAGTCTTGACGAGTCTCAATTTCTCCTTGAATAACTGTTTTCTATCAAACTTGCATCAGCCCTCTCTCCTCTCCAGCTGCTCTCTGCCCTGAAGCTCTGTTGGCTAGGGTTTTGGCCAAAAAACACACTTAATTCTATTGAATGGGATTGGCCTTTAAAGGCCATACAGAGTGAGGGTGGGCCCCATGTCACTTAAACGAAATGGGCTACTTATATCATGTGGCCCATTAGTACATGAAGAAGAAAATACAAAGGAAAACAAAGGAAAAGAAAAGAAGAAAAACAAAAGACTGTCTAACACCCCCCTGCAAGTTGGCGTGAATGTTGATCATGCCCAACTTGGAGATGAGTCTCTGGAATTGGGAACCGGGAAGGCCATTGGTGAAGATGTCAGCAACTTGCTCCAATGACCTCACATACTGGAGTGTGATAACTCCTCCATTAAATTTTTCTTTAATGAAATGCCTATCAATCTCAATGTGCTCTGTCCTATCAAGCTGAACCGGATTCTGAGCAATTGCAATGGCTGATTGATTATCACAACACAGTTTAATATCCCCTTGGTAGAATAAACTAAGGTCTTCCATGATGCCTTTGATCCAAAGTGCTTCACGTACACCATGTGCTAAGGCTCTGAGCTCTGCTTCTGCACTTGAGAGAGCAACTACTTTCTGCTTCTTCCTCCGCCATGTCACTAGACTGTTCCCAATAAAAGTACAATGGTCAGAGGTGGATCTTCTGTCTGTTATTGAATCAGCAAAGTCAGCATTAGAATAAATCTTTACTGACACATCTTCATCTCTTGTGAACAAAATACCTAGTCCCACTGTAACCTTAAGGTACTGCAAAACTCTATTTGCTGCCTGGAGGTGAGCTTCATATGGATTATTCATAAACTGGTTCTAAGTACTAACATCATGCGAAATATCCAACCGGGTATGATTTAGATAGATGAGTTTTCCGTTCAACCTCTGAAACGAGTCTTTATTCACTGGAGGGCTATTGTTTTCCTTATCCAGTTTAACATTGATGTCAACTGGTGTTCCCAGCAGTCTGCTGTTAAATATTCTTATCTCATGGAGTACATCCAAAATGTGCTTATGCTATGAAATGAAAATTCCTCTTTTTGAGTATTCAACCTCAATACCCAGGAAATATGTCAAGGCCCCCAATGCGTTAATATCAAACTTCTCAGAAAGTTGCTGGCTAAGTTGTTGAATTTCTTCCTCATTGTTTCCTGTGACAATTATATCATCCACATAGACACTAAGAATTGCCATAGAGCCAGAGGGACTATGCTTGATAAACAGTGTATGATCACCGTTACTCTGCTAATATCCCATTCTTATGACTACGGACAATTTTCCAAACCAGACCCTTGGCGACTGTTTCAAGCCATAAAGTGCCTTCCGTAATTTACACACCACATTAGGTCTATCAGCTAGTTGGTATCCAAGAGTAGTCTTATACACTTCCTCCTCTAAATCACCTTGCAGAAAAGCATTTTTAATATCAAACTAGAGCAAATTTCATCCCAACTTTGCAGCTAGAGCAATCAATATTCTGACAGTATTGAACTTGGCTTCAGGTGCAAAAGTTTCGAAGTAATCAATGCCATATGATTGAGTATAACCCTTGGCAACTAGCCTCGCCTTGTATCTCTCTAGAGTCCCAATCAGCATTGAACTTTGGTGTATTTATCCACCTACACCCAACAACTTTTCTTCCTGGAGGTAAGAAAGTTAAGTCCCAAGTATGATTTTTCTTTAATGCCTCCATTTCATCATCCATGGCAGTCTTCCACTCTCTACTCTCTAGAGCCACTTCAACATTTCTAGGAACAGAGATTCCTCTGAGAGCACATAAGGATGCTTGGTACCTTGGGCTCAGTCTGGCATAAGAGACATAATTCTCCAATGCATCCGCTGCTTAGAATAGCTCTTGATAATTTCTTCCCACATCTGCTTAACAGATTCCACATAGAGATAATTGTCTACCATATCAGAGGCTATAGTTCCAAGAAGCCATTGACGGATAAGGGACTCCTCTGACTTCCACACTTTATACCTTGGATCTCCAGAGGTTATCGGATCCTCCACAAGGTGGTCTCCAAGGAACCTATCTCCCAAAGATAATTCCACCAGCTTACGCCATTGATATGCATTATGCCCATTGAACTCTATCTTGATATAAGTGAGCACAATTGTGACCCTGTCTCGATCTGTGCTGGCCACAGTAATAGAAATCTTGTTCTGGTCTTCCATTCCAGATTTCGAAATGCCACTTCACGAACAGTGAATCCTCTAGCAAGAGAGATATAATAGAACAGAGAGGAAGGTTTCTACTAAAGAGAAGGGAGGCGCAATGTGCTCACCAGGCTTGATCTGACGCCATGTCAAACTTGCATCAGACCTCTCTCCTCTCCAGCTGCTCTCTGCGCAGAAGCTCTGTCAGCTAGGGTTTTGGCCAAAAAACACACTTAATTCTATTGAACGGGATTGACCTTTAAAAGACCATACAGAATGAAACGGTGGGCCCCATGTCACTTAAACGAAATGGGCCACTTATATCACGTGGCCCATTAGTACATGAAGAAGAAAATATATAAGAAAACAAAGGAAAAGAAAAGAATAAAAATAAAAGACTGTCTAACAATTTCACCCACAACTTTCAGCCAGTTTCTTTTATTATCCTCTCCCAATTTTCAAAATCCTGAGAGAAATAGAAGTTATTTCTTTGAAATTCAGCTTATATAAGAAAAAATATCCCACCTCATCTGACTATTTTGATCTGGAAATCTCGTTTTACTCTAATAAATCAACAAGGGCTTGAAAGATCATATTACCTTCCCTTTAAAACTTCATTAATACAAGCGAAAACAACAAAAATTATAAAGAGAAAAATTATGCTAAAGAAGATTGGATTTCCAGAAACACCCAGGAGAAAAAAGAGACTAGTTCATCTGGGCGATCAGATCATTGATCTGGCCTTTGCGGTCACCAGAATCCCCACCGTCTTTGAAGGGTTTCTTCTTCTTTTGCAGGAACCCATCTGGCCTCTTCAGCTTGAATGGGGCCAGGAAGCTCGTCACCTCCTTAAAGTGGGGCCCAACTGTGGCGATTTGATGGACAATATCTTCAATACATATCACACCAAGGTTTCCAAGAGCCTGCAATTCAACAAAAGAATGATTTTCAGCAAGTGCAAAATATATAAATTTAAAATATATATTTCATGGACAATTCTATGATGTAATTTTTTTAAGAATTAGAAATTGGAAGTTAAAGGAATAAAAAGGTGTTCTGACGTATATTCAGGAAACTTGGGTATATTCAAGAAGTGTAAGAAAAAAATTTTAACTCTAATTTTATTTCCATGTGTGAGTTTCAACATCACTTTAAAACCGAACCAATAAGTTTTGTACTGCGTGCAGCAAATATAGACGGATTGATAAAAAAATGTGAAGAAATATTTTAATATTGTGCTGATGGAAGTGAACGTTCTACTCAACAACAGCAATACATAATAATTATGACTATGCATTGAAATCGGTGTGACACTGAACGTTAAAAGATCCGAACATTTCATAAATAAAATCTGATCGTGATAGATCCCTTCTACCCCATCAATAAAAAATGATAAAGATGGGGGCACCTGCTCAATGATGTTATTGTCTGTAAGAGGAACCCTTTGCTTGTTTATTCTCCCGGAACCCTTTTTGAATATGAGCTCTCTCACACTCTTCAAATTTGGGGACCTGTCGAGTGTAAATCTCACTCAGAACGAAGATGAATGACAGTTCCTAATTAAAATAACATGATTGCCCAGTCACAATACCCGTAAGTCACAAATGGCTCCACTGTAAGTAACATGTTCATCGTCCCCTCACTGACTTTCAAGAACACTCCGTCATAGATGTGCCTCAGCCTCAGCAGATGAAGAACTTTCTTTGTTCTAGGGTGCATATCCTTCGCTCTGAAATAATTTTTCATTGCTTATGAACATTCAATAATAAGTGATAGTTTAAAAAAATGTGGCAAAGAACTTGACACTAACCCATGTGTCCGTATTACGAAGAGAAGATTTGATTCCGGATAGTTAAGTGATGATCGATGGGCTTTGGTTCTGTGCTTCATTTGAACAAGATCCAACTCCTGAATTCATAATTACAAGTCAAATTTGATAAGGGAAGAATGACTAATCCAGGGAAGTTAAACGTTTGATGTTTTCTAAGTCACACCCAAAAAAAGAAGTGCAAAGTATCATTTTTCTTAAAAAATATTTTATCTTTTTTCAAAATCTGATTGGGAAGTTTAATGGGAGTAAGAGATCAATCAGGAAGAAAAAGTTACCTTAGACCTGAACTCTTTAACAAAATCTTCAGGCTTCTTAATTAAGTTATTTGACCTTTCTTTTGCACTCCTCTTCTTTGCCTCGGCATATCCTTTCCTTCTTAGGGCCAAACCCTCGTTACTTCTTCTTTTCTTAAGAACTGTCTCAGGAATATAAGACAGCGGCTGTGGATCTTCACTTGCCATTTATCTAGTTCTTCCTGAAAGATGTCACAAAATCATACAAACCTTAACAACGACAGAGCAATCTTCAACCAGGGAGAACGTTTTGATAAAAACAAAAAACCCCTCAAGACACAGATTTAAAGTTTAGAATAAGAATCAAAACGTCTCCAGAAGATTAAAGTCCCTTCCGAGATCGACAAATTGCACCCTTCGTTCGGAGATTACTCCTAAACATACAAAATTCTACTCCATTTTGCAACCGAAATCAATGGTTCCAAGCGGTCCCAGAACAGACGCGAAGAGTTTCAAACGGAAAAACGTTACACGATTGAAAAGGAAGCAGCAAGAAAGATCGAATATAAAGGCAAACCACTTCATCTCCACGTCTCGAACAAAAGGAATACCGCGATGTGAGAAACAATAAACCGAAGCCTCGGAAACTGCGTAAAATCATTAACCAGCTCGGATGATGGACTTGGAATGCGATTAAAGTCCTCCCTTCGAATATTAGACCTAAATGTACCAAATTTGAAATTATCCTCCATTTTAACTTCCGAAATCCATGGTTAGAAGTAGGTTTCATAAAAGAAACGAATAATTTAAAATCGAAAAACGGAAAAGGATTAAAAAAGAAGCAGTATGATGATCGAATGAGAAGCCAAACCACTTCGTCTCCATATCTCGAACAAAAAGCATACCGCGATGCGGAGAACGAGAAAATCTAAACCACAAAAACTGCGAGAGATCATAAACAAGTTCGAATGATGTACCAAGCACAGCGGATAATCGATCGCCCCTCGTTTGCGACAAGCTCCGAGCTCAGCCGATCTGCAAAGAAGGAAGAACAGCAACGGAATTCCGTTAAATAAAACCCTAAATCGTCCGGTCAAAACCCATCCGGTCAACGCAACGGGAGAAAATCACTAAACATCTAAAATATATCCATTCAAAATATAATACTAGTTTTTTTATTATTTTTCCCTTTTGAAAAATAGAAAACGAGTTAAGTAAATATCTACATCCTATCAATTTTGCAGTTAAGTAAAAATCAGTTTTTTAGAAAAAAAATTGCTCTACATTCATTGAAACATACATGAAATAGTTAAATACAGCAAAACCATGTCTACATGGCCAATAACTCTCAAGAGACAATAAACATTTTGGATACTAATTCAGAAAACTTGTTATTTTGAACAATAATTGAATTTTAAGTACATTCAGTAAATGCCCTGAAGAGCTTTATGGATAAATATTCAATCGCCCGAATCAGATGAAGATACTTATGATTTCTTACATAAATTTTAACGATAATACTCCTCACTAACTCCGAGTATTTATTTTAATTTCATGACAAAATTTTAATTATTTAGAGAGAGCTCCCAGCAAATCTCTAGAAGCTCAGACGCTTTAATTTTTTTTGATATCTACTTATAATTACTATTTACATGAGAAAATGAATAAAGACACTCTTCGCAGTCTATCAAATACTTAATTCGAATTTACGAAAAATCATAGAAATGAAATTATACCATTCACCTCCCCCTATATAAATAGAAATATACAAATAGGACTCACTTTTTTCGTAGAGTTATTTATTGATATTTCCCAGAGATTGTACACTTTCGCAAATTGAATTTACGAAAGTAAAAACACACGAGAGAGAGAGAGTGAGTCTGAGAGACACTATGAGAAAGAGAGACTACGAGAGAGAAACTCCTCATTGTCTATGCGAGTAATTATTTTACCTCCAGGACAAAATTTTCAAAAAAGTCTGTTACATCCCTTCTCTCTCTCCCTATAAATATCGAGAAAGAGCACCGGGAAATTTCTGCGAACTCATAGAGAGAGAGAGCGAGAGAGAGAGAGAGAGAGAGAGAGAGAGAGAGAGAGAGAGAGAGAGAGAGAGATGGTGACGGTGGTGGTGGCGACGACGGCAGATCCAGCATCCATCGGGCCGGCGTCTGCGCTTCTATCCATGCCAGGATGGCATCTCGGACCTTCGCTTGAGGTAGTAATCCGCGATAATTACATCGTTTTCTTAATTTTTAGCTTCGATCTGTTGAAATTTTCTTTTCTGAAAGACTCGATCTGGAGAAATTGATCTAGAAAAGGATGAACTGTGCGGATTATGCATGGATAGGGAGGTGGATTGACGAAGGAGGGCGGCATGGTGAGCTACACCAATGGAAGAGTGAGATTGCTTCAGCACGGGAACAGCATCGTGGCGGAAGACGACCTGGATCGTCGATGGGAGGAGGCGACGGGGGAGATCGTAGAGGAGGTCATCTTCCTCAGCAGGCACTCCGCTCTTACTCACCGTCCTTCTCTCACTGTTCACCCCATTGGTGAGTTTCTTACATCGAAGCGGCTTTTGTTGTTCTTCTTCTTTCTTATTCTTTTTTCTTCTTCTTGTTGTTGTTTATTTTCGTCTTTTCCTCGTATTATTCTTCTTCATTTTTTCTGTTATTGTTATTCTATTGTTTATACTATTTTCTTCATTTTCTTCTTCTTACTATTATTGTGTTCTACTTTTATTATTATTATTTTATTATCTTCTTCTCTGTCTTATTCTTATTAATGTCATTCATTTTAATCTCTATCTTTATTATTATTGTTGTTATCTTCTCTTTATTTTTCTTCTTATGTTTTTGTATTAATTTTCTTCTCTTTCTTCTTCTTATTTCTCTTATTATTATTATTTTATTCTTCTCCTTCTTATCTTTCTTGTTCTTCTTTCTCTTATTATTATCATTATTATTTTATTCTTCTCCTTCTTCTTTTTCATCTTCTTTTTACTATCATTATTTTTCCTCTTCTCTTTCTTCTTCTTATTCTTCTCCCTTTTTTTTCATCATCATAATCTTCTTTTTATTCTTATTCTTATTGTTCTCCTTTTTCTTTTTTCTTATTCTCCTTCTTCTCCTCATTGTTTTCCTTTCTTCTTCTTCTTTCTTATTCTTCTTCTTCCTTCTTCTTTCTTCTTCTTCTTTCTTCTTCTTCTTCTTCTTTCTTCTTTCTTTCTTCTTTCTTTCTTCTTTCTTTCTTCTTTCTTTCTTCTTTCTTTCTTCTTTCTTTCTTCTTTCTTTCTTCTTTCTTTCTTCTTTCTTTCTTTCTTCTTCTTCTTCTTATTCTTGATCTTCTTATTCTTGTTCTTCTTATTCTTGATCTTCTTATTCTAGTTCTTCTTGTTCTTGCTCTTCTTTCTATTCTTTTTTTCCTTATTTTTCTGCTTCTTCTTCTTCTTTGTCTTTGCTTTGGCTGCTTGTTGGAAAAGGTGTACCGCATTTGAGGGAGGATGAGGTTCCTCTTCAAGGAGGGCGGCCTGGGTGGGCAAGTCTCCCTAATCCGAGGATAGGCCCGTGGATTAGACTCTTGAAGAAGATAGCCAACGATCATGGGCTCATCCCTGAGTTTGAGGTATGGAACTTGACGACCTTGATTAAAATTTTAAATTTCCTGTGCTTTTTCTTCCAGAAATAGTGATTTTTAATGAAGATTTTCCGGAATTAAATTAATTTAGTTACTTATTGGAGCATTTTTCTGCTAAGAAATGTGTCCTGTGAGAAATTTTCAGGTTCCACGTATACCTTGGGATAAAAACTTCTCATCTCTGAAAATAATTAAAATCAGCAGTTAATAGGTATTATCGTTCAGCTATCAAAGTCTTTTTAGCAGAATTTGGTTCTTTGAGCTCAAAAACTGTAATCATAAACTTATGATTTTTCAACAATGTTCGTCCATAACATGTCCAGTTTCAGAATTTTTTCCGTCTCTCAGATCGTCTTCTTAGAGTGCAGTGTGCTATGCTTTTCTTCAACTTGAAGATTAATTTTTGTTTTTTTTTGTAGTTTATTGATTTCTACGAGTTCTTAAATATATATCCCCTGTAAACAGGTTACCTTGGAGGCAACTCATCATGGTCCTGTGGTGAATACACCAACTATGTTCGTAGAGATTGGTAATTCCTCGACATTTGTAGTTATGAATTAAAACGATCATTAAAATCTGATAAGAGTCTTGTTCAAAAAAAAAAATCTGATAAGAATCATATCTTCAACCCAATTTTTCTCATTTCCTCTTATTTCATACACTTGTTTCTAGGGCATGACTATAACTGTCAGTCACTGCACCAGCTGCGGGCTTCTAGTAAATGACAGAAATGTCTAGAGTTCAGAATGAAAAACTTCCACATATTACGTGTTCAGGACTGGTATAAATGCCAGTTTACAGAAGGATGGGGCCTATTAGTAGTTACAGGTGGGCCCAGACAACGAAAGAGAAAGCAACGAAAATAATTAGGTGATATGGATATTGGGCCTGTTTACTTATTGTCGAATACCATTTACAAATGAAGACGAGAGAGAGAGAGAGAGAGAGAGGGAGAGAGAGAGAGAGAGGGAGATTGAACAACTATGTCAAACAACAACCATTGAGTTAATCTTTATTATTTTTTCTGATTGAATAAAAATTGATTTTGTGCATATGATTGTTGTTATAAAGCGGAAGCCTTCTTTACTATTGTAGGAAGCACTGAAGCGCAGTGGGGAAGGCAGGATGCTGCCCAAGTCATTGCTCTAGTTCGGTATTTTTCAATTGTATTGTTTAATTTATTTGTTTTTGTTGCTCAAATTGGATTATTGTTTTTTCTGCTTTACTTAAATACACATTTTAATTTTCCAAGTAACTAGATGTCAGGTGAAAATTCTTTCCCAGCTCGTTTTCTTTTTATCACATTGAGCTTGTCTTTGGAAAAGCTGAACCCATACATTTTTTCCTTTCAATTTCTTCTAAAAAATGTTTTCATTCCAATTATATAGAAACTTTCTATTTTAATGTTCATGTTGGGACTCATACTTTTTTAAAATGCATGGATCACTTGCGTTTTTATTTCTCATGTTGGATTCCAATCTTCGTGTATTGAGAATAAGGCTAGAGCTTCTAGTGTCTTCTAGACAGATTTTTTTAGCTTTAGGCAATGAACAATAATGTGAGCGGAGGAAATGTTTTTTGGAAGGTCTCCAACAGGGAATGATCTTGGAAAGGTATGTATAGAGAAAAATAATAATGGCCACAGGCCATTTTGTGAACTCTCCCAGGGAGGACTGCATGTATATTATAGGGTTTTGATAAAGATCCTATTGAAATGTACCCTGGACTTGTGTAATGAGGAACAAGATCTTTGATTTAAGATTGTTCAAGAAGGAGAGATGAGAGTGTAGGGAGAGACAGTGTTAAGATTGTTGAAGGGATGTTAGGATAAGAGAGTCGTTGCTGATCCTGCAGGGAAGAATGTCTGCGGTGACACCAGGTGTAAGATGACTACAATGGGATGAAGAGGACGGGAGGAAGAACATCACCAAGAGGAGAGGGAATAAGAGCAACTTCCATACTTCTTGCCTGCCCTTCCCAGAGGAGAGCAATATTTATTGAAAGGAAAAACTAGCTAAATACCCCTAGGGTTTGAATGAAAGAAGATGCCTGGAGTCGACGAAATGGCATAAATAACCCTAGATATGACGAGGATCGCATCAATAACCCTTAAAGGGGCTGTGGCAAGTACGCATCTCATTACATTGGAGATCCTATTTGTTGGACCATCAACCGAACGCAAAAATATATACTTTGATTTTAAAACAACGTTAGTTTGGTAAGTCAGCGAATCATCAACAGAGAATAGCGAGTTGGTAATTCAGAATCACCGACTCGATTCACTATATTCTGGATTCTTGATTCACTGTATTCTTTCTTCTGAACTTGTTCTCCTGTACGATCTCGGTCCACCACAACGTGTTTCGTCCTTTCCTTGCAGCCCCCCCCTTCTCTGGCTCAGTTTTTATTTATTTAAAACAACTAATTTCTGCCAAAAACACCATCCTCACAGTCCATTGTGTTGCTCTGGAGATTCATATAATATCCATCAAGTGCTTCAAAATATATGTCATCTACTTTTCAATGATGCTAGTTTTCTTTTGTTTTTATTGTTTCTCTTTTTTCTTGTTTATTTCTGTGCCGTTATCTATTTGTAAACGTGCCTCTATGATCATGACAGTTAGCCTGGGAAGGACTTGGGCTTGATGGGGGGAGTGGTCTGGGACGGTGGGACAGGTACAGTCATGATCCCAAGCCAACTATAACAGTCTTGTTTATTTAATCATAATTTCTTTCATGACAGAAATTGTTTCCAATTTCCCAACGTAGTTTATTTTGAACATCTGGAATCCGAAAAGGCAATCCATTGCAAACTCCTTTTTTTATGGGAATAAATTGCAAACATCGTTGTGACGCGGCTGTGACATTAGAAAAGTAAATGTTTTTATTACCTTAAAACTCTTTTCTGTTGAAGTTTATGTTATTTTAGATCATTTCAAAATTCGATTTAATTTATTGTTTTCACGTCACTTTATTATTCTTTGTCCGGTATATTATTTTCAATTTAATTTCTTGTTTTCTGAATCAAAGAATCGTTATCTAAAAGAACGTCTGGTTGAGCTGGTCTGCTGTTAGTTATTTGCTTGTCCGACTTCTATCAATATTGTAAAAAATCAAGATGAACTTTAAAAATAATTCTCTCCTCTAAGTAATTATTTTGATCTAATCTGAGTTTATCATTGAAAAGTAAGATTTTTTTCATGGCTTAGATGAACAAAGATTCGTTTGGTTTTATCTGTCAATTTTTGGATAATCATCGGACAGAGAGAGGAGAAAGGGCAACGGGACAATCCCGCTTCCAGGGAGCTCCAAAACAAACCCTAGAATTTTCACTCTACTATTAAATAGGCTGATAGATATTTCAGTTTTACTTTAAAAGGCCTACAAAAGTTCAGAGTTTACTTTTTGAACCTCTAACATCAGTTATAGATTATTGGGACATTGTGTGATTTTCCCGTTAATGTTTTCAAAATTTTATTCATCTCTTATTAAAAATATACCATTTGGGGAGCAGGGGTGGGAAGGTCCTCCTCGGATTGGGTGGAGGACACTACGTGCCTCGCCACATGGACATTGCAGCGTAAGTTCTTCTCCATTAATTGTTTTTCTGTTTATAATTACACGTCTCTTTCCAGAGTATATTCATGCACTAGCTCATTATCAGGGTTTAAGTGTAAATGCATTTACTTTTATCGAACCCCCAAATTTTCAGCTCATTGCTTGTCAACTAGTAAATTCAACGATCTCAAATAAATAGAAATTCTCCGCCTATCTCGCCACGGCATCTCGTCCGAGATGATAATATAAATGTCATTAAATTTTCCCATGCATTCTAATATATTATTGTGGGGATTCTTAGCGTTAAATACGATTTGCAGCTCATTTAACCTGCAACCCTAAGCATTCGTTTCTCTCTCTTCTTCTGGTCTCATGAAGAGAGTTGACTCCCTTAATTTTTATACTGTGGGCCCCACATAAAATCCTCAAAATAAAAAATAATAATAATAACAGCAAGGATGGAGTTTGGGTGGGGCACATGCTCTCAGGCTACTCTCTGCCCATGGAAGAACCAGGCAAACACAAGAATGGTGGCGGCAGCGGTAACGTTGACGGGCCCAATGGTGGCAGAGATGGTGTGGGGGGTACTTGGAAACAAGCCATCAAGATATCACTTGCTGCCACTGAGGCTGCCTTCCCTGGTGGCCAGATCATTGCTCATCTAGATAACAAGTATGCACCCTCCCTCTTATCATAATAAACTTTTTTAATTCCATGTTTGTGTGCGATATAATGACGTTTGTTATCACATTACCTTCTATAAATCTTAATAGTAGTTCGTTATTTGCTTGCTTATTTCCTTTTTTTTTTCTTTTTTCCTGTAATAGTAAATGCATCATTATATTGAGCTGAGCATCAAGTTTCATTTTAATATCTTGTATTTTTGTTGTGGTATGAACTTGCAGGGCTTTCAAGGGCTGGCAGAGGAATGCTGTAACCGGCTTCCTGGTCGAGCAGAGCGTCAAAATTGGAAAACCTGCTGATTTCTTCTGAAAAATGTTAGTTTTCTCTAAAAAACTATTGGTAATCTCTTTAATGATGTTCATTTGTCTATTTATTAATGAGAAATAATCATATTCATATATAGATATGATTTTCGGTTCAACACTGCGTTGTGGCCGGTGTTGGCCGAAGCTCCCTCTTCTTACAACGATTAGTTTTATGATGTTTTGTGTCTATGTATTTATGCGAAATAATCATCTTCATATATAGATTTGATATTCTGTTCATTACTGGGTTGTGATCTGCGTTGACCAAAGCTTCCTATTCTTACGAATGCTAATTTTCTCGAAAGAAACTATAGCTAATCTCTTTTATGATGCTCATTTGACTAAGTATTTATGAGAAATAATCATCTTTACATGTATATTTGATTTTCTGTTCGACATTGGGTTGTGGGCAGCGTTGAACGAAGCTTTTTTTCTGACAAATATTAGTTTTCTCTAGTAAAACTAATGGTAAACTCTTTTATGATGCTCATTTGTCTATGTAATTATGAGAAATAATCATCTTTATATGCATATTTGATTTTCTGTTCGACATTGGGTTGTGGGCAGCGTTGAACGAAGCTTTTTTTCTGACAAATATTAGTTTTCTCTAGAAAAACTAATGGTAAACTCTTTTATGATGCTCATTTGTCTATGTAATTATGAGAAATAATCATCTTTATATGTATATTTGATTTTCTGTTCGACATTGGGTTGTGGGCAGCGTTGACCGAAGCTCTTTTTTCTGACAAATATTAGTTTTCTTTAGAAAAACTATAGGTAAACTCTTTTATGATGATCGTTTGTCTATTTATTTATGAGAAATAGCCATCTTCATATATAGATTTTGATTTTCTGTTCAACATTGGGTTGTGGGCAGCGTTGGCCAGAGCTCCCTCTTGCAACATGATACAGGGCCGGGATTCGTATCCGTGTAATGAATTATGTACAGAGGGTCCGGTCAGTGCCTAGCTCGGGCCAGGCTTCGGCCGCTTCTCGGGCCGGGCCGAGAGCGGGGCTTCCGTCTGAGCCTGCACCTCAATTTTCATTTTAAAAGTTACTTTTCAGAGTTAAATTTCACTAAAATAGTAACTAAAAAGCCTACTTTTCATTATAAGCAAATGAATAAGTTAATAAGCATGGAAAATATAAAAAAAACAACTGAAATACCCTTTTTTTTAGAAGAAATGCGGTCCCATCATTAGGAAATGGCAAAGGTAAGAAGGGGAAAATAGAAAATAGTAAATCATATTTCTCCTTTTGGAAAAAAAATAGTTCCATGATAAGTAAATACAAGTTATAAGAAGGGGAAAATAGTGAAATAATAACCACAATATCTCCTTTTCGCAAAGAAAAAACAGTCCCATGAAAAGAAAAATGAAAAAATTTAACAATATGGGAAAATTACTAAAATATTGAAAATTCACTTAGATAGTAACTCAGATATCTTCTTATTGCAAACAAAAAACAGTCTCCTGTTAATAAGAAAAATACTAGAGTTTTTATTAAAATATCCCTTTTTTGCAAAAAAAAAAACAGTTCCATGATAAGAAAATGAAAAAGGTCATAAAAAGGGAAGATTAATAAAATACTGACAAAAATATCCTTCTTCTCGCAAAAAAACAGCAGTTCCATGATAAGAAAATGAAAAAAGATAATAAGAAGAGAAAAGGTATATTAGTATTATCAAGTATTTTAGGGATAAAAGACGGGAGGTTCACTGATTCGTCGGGTGTTCATCCCTTTTATATATATATTTTAAAAAATTATGGATAAAAGAGAAGAAAGAGAAGGATACCTTCCCTAATTTGACCTCCACTGACAGGTTACCCTCGGTCAAATCCAATCCGGCCGCCTCCAGTGCCCCGGTCAATCTCTCCATCAATCTTCCACGCCAATTAAAAAAATAAATAATTATTAATAACCCGGCTAGAAATTTCAAGAAAAATAAATCAATAAATTCACTTCTTATAGTCGAATTTACCTCTGGGAGTAGAAAGAAGAAAGGTCACAGATCCCCTCTTCTCTAGCTGAAATACTCAAAATCAATTTAATTCAGAAAAAAATACACGAAGGATGAAATGGAGTAAAAAATAATTAACATATATCGGAAAGATGACGATGACGACAGGCTGACCTCTTATTGGCTCACCCGCCGCTAATGGCTGGAAATTGGCCATCTCTCTTGATGCCGAACCCTACCATAATTAAAATTTATAAAGGAATTTTAGAAAAATGAAGCTTGCCTTTCTAACTTGTTTCTGCCAATGGTTTAGAGAGTAAACCGGAAGAAAGAGTGGACAGTGTCTCGACGATGGAGGGTAAATTGGAATTTTAAGCACATGATGAATGATTGGGTGAGTACCACGAGAAGGAATTTAGAATAGAATATTAAACAACAATGATTGTTAACTGTAGTCAAATTTTTCTGCCCATGTTTGGAGAGAAAAAGATTTAGGAGATCTGGGTTTAGAGATGAATGAATGGAAAGTGTCTTGATTATTGAGGGTAATTTGGAAATTTGAAGCTCAGGATGAAAGATTTAGTGAGTACCCATTGGGTCAACTTTGGACCGTCATGGCTCAGTTCTGGGCAAGGCCAAGACTCATACTTTTGAACCTTATCTTGTAGTACTTGAATGTATTCGATCGCCTGTGGATCAGCAAAGAAGAAAAAAAAGGAGAGAGATAAAAAGAGTGAGAGAGAGAGAAAGAGAGATATAGAGAGAGATAGAGGTAAAGATACAGATAGATAGATGGATATATAGAGAGAGATAGAGGTAAAGATACAGATAGATAGATGGATATATAGTTAGAGATAGAGGTAAAGATACAGATAGATAGATGGATATATAGTTAGAGATAGAGGTAAAGATACAGATAGATAGATGGATTTATAGAGAGAGATAAAGGTAAAGATACAGATAGATAGATGGATATATAGTTAGAGATAGAGGTAAAGATACAGATAGATAGATGGATATATAGAGAGAGATAGAGGTAAAGATACAGATAGATAGATGGATATATAGAGAGAGATAGAGGTAAAGATATAGATAGATAGATAGATGGATATATAGAGAGAGATAGAGGTAAAGATACAGATATATAGAGGTAGAGGTAGAGATATGTATATATATAGATAGATAGAGATAGAGAGAGAGATATAAAGAGAGATGGACAGATAAAGAGACAGCTAGAGTAGAGGAAGAGGTAGAGATAGAGAGAGATATAGATAGAGGTTGGCATAGAAAGAGAGATGGATAGATAGAGAGAGAAAGATAGAGAGAAAGGGCTAACCCAATGATCAAATGAAGCTTTACCTCTAAAAGAATGGATGCTTTGTCCCTCTTCTGCTCGCTAGGGGGAATGAGGTCTCTTAAAGTGCGGAATCTAAACAAAGAATTGACCTTAGGATTAAGGATCGAAGCAGTAGGAAAGACTCAAAAAATAATTCAAGCTAAAAGTTAAAAGAGATTATTAGTTTTACTAGGAATCTGCATAGACACAAGCTACACCCACAAATTACTTCAGGAGGGGACTGATCCGGTCATTCCTTTTCCTATTGGGGAGTTGTATCTTATCACTCTCCAGATATCTTGTAAGCCAAATTATTCTTGAGAACATTGCCACTTTCGGTATATTTTCAGAGAGAATTACTCTTTGAAGTCTACTGCGGATTCCAACTCTTAAGGCTGGACCTTGACAATCCGTTCTTACTTTAGATCGAAATATTGGACAACATGCCTATATTCTGCATCTCCTTGGAGTTTTCATACTCGAATTATTGTTCGATCCTGATCTTACGCCAGGATCGTAAAAGAAAGATCTAAATCTGAAATAAGCCCATACCCGGCATGCTTTTGGATGATTTCTAGAGCACTGATAAATAAAAATTTCGTTGAAGTCTTCCAGCCTTTCTCTTTTTTTTTCATCATTTACTTTCAAATGAACTTCTAAAGTTCATAATTTGATTTTAGGAAGGAAAAGTTAAAGGTGCTGAGAAGCCAACCACTGAACGCCAAGAAAAAACTAGAATGAATTTTTAACTTAGTTTTGGCGAGGAAGAATATTGCATGAGGTGGATATAAAAAAAAGATTATAATACAACCAGGAACAATCTACAAGATGACATTCTTAATTCTCATACGAATTAGTAACATGCAACAGTAAAAATTTACTTTCCAGCTTATCCTCTCTCCTCCCTCTCAACCCTTCTCTGGAAGACTCTGGTAACGTTCAATTTCAGATTCAAGCAACTTTATTTGATAAAGAAAGAAGATTCAAGCGAGTTTATACTAAAATCGAAAGAGACTGCGTTTCTGGAAAATAATAGAATGATTAAGAAAGAACATATTTAAACAGAAGCTCAACCTATCATTGATTTTTGTCCTCCGTCGCTGTTCCGTAGCCGAATGCTTTGATCTCGGGGTGGAAGGCTTCTGTTCGGCGTTTTGTTCGATTGAATTATCCACGTCAACCTTAACCGTTCTGACTGCAACTAATCAATCGATCAAGGAAAATATTACAAACATTGCATGAATCGCCCCCACAAACAAACACCCGACCTCCAAAAATTGCTAAAAGAATATACGAGACCCCAAAGACAATAAACACCGAAAAATTCCCTAATTCTAACTCAAAAAAAGGGGTAAAAGGGCCGACCTTTGTGTTTAACTTCGCCCTTATCGAAAATATCGTCTTCGCCGCCTGAGAAACCACCATTAGATCTGGACGCCGCGACCATGTAGCCGTACTTAGTCCAATCCAGACGGGCCCTGATCTTGCCCAAAACCAGTCGGGAGGAATGAAGATTATTCAAAATACAGCTCGAACTCGAGACGGACCATCACCAGGGAAGTGATAATCAATAGGAAAAATACGAACTTTTGGAAGAAATCGCAACTTTGCGGTGGATTCGGAAGAGCTGGGCGACAAGTCTCGTGGCTTCTCGTGTTCTTCATTCCCTCAAAATAAATAGATAAAAAGTCAACTTTTGTAGTTCGTTTATCCACTGCCAGAGATAATGGGTCGGACCCACAGTGGGTATGGTGTATGGTGTGATCTGGTGTGGTATGGTATGGTATGGTGTGATGTGGTGTGGTTTTGGTATGGTATGGTATGATATGGTATTGTTTTGGTATGGTATGGTATTGTTTTGGTATTGTCTTGGTATGGTATGGTATGGTATGGTATGGTATGGTATGGTATGGTATGGTATGGTATGGTATGGTATGGTATGGCATGGCATGGTATGACATGGCATAGTATGGGATGGTATGGTATGATATGGCATGATATGGTATGGTATGGTATGGTATGGTATGGTATGGTATGGTATGGTATGGTATGGTATGGTATGGTATGGTATGGTATGGTATGGTATGGTATGGTATGGTATGGTGTGGTGTGGTGTGGTGTGGTGTGGTGTGGTGTGGTGTGGTGTGGTGTGGTGTGGTGTGGTGTGGGATGGGATGGGATGGGATGGGATGGTGTGGTATGGTATCTATGGTATGGGATATTATGGTATGGTGTGGTATGGTATAATATGTATATTTTTGGGAATTAATTGGATGTAAAAGGCAAGTTTATTTTAATTTATTTTCCACCATTTGTGTGATTTGCGCTTAAAATCGAATATATAATACATACATATATATATGTATATATATGTCAAACATTAAGTAATGAGCCAGCAGTTGAACGTCAGACCTGAGTTCGACCCCCTTGGATTCCACCATTTGTATGTTTCGCACTTAACATGGAATATATAATACATCTCTATATATATATATATAAATATATATATACAAACATTAAGTAATGACCCAGCGGTTGAACGTCAGACCTGGGTGGACCCCCCTTGGATTCCACCATTTTGTATGTTTTGCACTTAATATGGAGTATATAATACATTACATATATATCAAACATTAAGTAATGACCGAGCAGTTGGACGTCAGACCTGGGCTTGACCCCCTTTTATTCCACCACTTGTATTTTTTGCACTTAACGTGGAATATATAATACATACATATATATATATATATATATCATTAAGTTATAGCCCAGCGGTTGGACGTCAGACCTAGGTTCGGCCCCCCTTGGACTCCACCATTTGTATGTTTTGCACGTAATATGGGATATAAATATATATGTATGTATATATATATGTATCAAACATTAAGTAATGACCCAACGGTTGGACGTCAGACTTGGATTCGACCCCCCTTGAGAGAAAAATAATATTTATGCCACGTGCCTATGTGGCCAATAAGTGACCTAGGTGTAGGCGAGTTGGTGGCCGACTTCATTGGCCGTGTCCATCACCAAGCTAGCATGGTTGCCCACGTGGACCCTCCACATAGGCAAACCACCTAGGTGGCACTTTCCACGGGGGTGTGGCTGCTTATGTGGTCCTACAACATGGGTGAGCCACCTAATCAGCGCACGAGACGTGGACCCCCTAGGTGGCTCCTGCCACACGGGGGGTGCCTATGTTTTGATGTGGCTAATACGTGGCAAAGCCGCGTAGGCCCGTGTTTGAAGTTGTTTGGGCCTGCCTAAAGGGAATCCTGTCTGACTCAATGTGATAAGTGGCAGCCTCCTAGCCAATGGCAGGTCCTATCATTGGCGGATCGAGGAGAAACCCGAACTGCTAAGAGTGGACATCGTTGGTGTCGGGTCGGGTCTTGGTCAGTCCTAGTCATTGTTGGGCTGCCGCAGAGCTGTTGTGGGCACCAGTTGCCGCCGAACTGACCCCATTCGGCTAGCAATGGTTTCGTCCATGTTCAGCCCTCCAAGGACTCCATTCAGATGCTGAACGGGGTCCATTTGAACCCTGGAGAACTTAGAGTGGAAATTGGCCGACGTCTCAATCTAAAATGACCAAAGCAAGTGGAAAACTAATTTTAGCTTTGTTTTGGACGATTTTGATGTCATTCTTCATCCTAATCAAGGCAGACCATGGATATGATACTACTTTTGGGTTCTATGGCTTTGCTTTTGATGAAACTATAGTGATTCACACAATGGAAGACTATGAACAAAAGTGTAATAACACCTACAACGTGATAATCAAATCACAGGTGCATGAATCACATCCATAATTTCTCAATTATTAGAGTGAAATGGGTTGAGCTATTCATGTGTCCAACCTCAAGATGAATCCACACGATATATGATTTGTCAATTTTCCTCCATCCTAATGAGCCTTCTTCTCACTCCATCGTCGTTGTTACGTCATTCAAATCACATCGCAAACAGAGAGAAGCCAAGGTAAGAAGGGAAAAGAAGGGTGGGACTCTAAAATATAGTGGCCTAGGCAAAAAAATTTCACGACCGTCCCCCATTTTTACATATGGATTTTTTTCATAAAACTGTTTAAATTTAAGTACATCTATCAACATCCAAAAGACCATTTGCATATATCTTTCTAGGTCAATTACCAACAGAGTTAATGTCTCTAGTTATAGTGGCCTACTAACCTTTATTGGGCTTCCAACTTAGTTATATTTATCATCATACATATTAATTAACCACTCATCGATTTAAGCAAAACCAATAAGTTGAGTTTTCAGTTGATAGGGTGCCAAGCTACACCTTGTACTCGAGAAGATAGAAATAAAAATATTGACTCACTCATGTAACCTTTTTGTGATCAACTATCAAGTAGTTCTAGTCCCTAATCTTCGTGACACTTCTAGGATGACTTTGGGCATGGTCAACTGTCTAACCTTAATTGGTTATCCGAGTTAGTACTGATGTGTTTGAAAATCATCGACAAAACCTTCTATGTTATTCCCCTACCTTGACGGAGGGCTTCATTGTATCATCTCCATTGACTCGTTCCCTCTTACATCGAGGGCAATCTCATCTTCACCACTCAATAATCTTCATGACTCCAAGAATAGTAACTCATAACTCATAGTAAAATTACAATCACGCATCCACATGACCTCTTTGGTGTCTCAAGACTAAGGGTCACTTACACAATGAAAAGAAAGTTAAATGGGAGTCTGTTACTATACCATTTATGGATTCCAAAAGATCATTTCAATGAACTTTTGCCACTATAGAGCACCGGCTATCTATCCTTAGTGTCTCCATAAAAATGGCTATGGGATCGACCACACTCATCACATGAGTGAGGTAAAAAAATTTTATTATGAATATTTGTGACACATGCCTAAGAACCAATGATCCTTGTGTTTTGATCTCATCATAGTTCGCATACACTATAAGTCAAATCATGTATTCATGAACTTCATAATAAGCATTACACATACACTATAATGAATACATTGTAGGAATGAACAATGAACGAGATGTAGATAGTGTTATTGGCTTACCAGCTACATATATTTACATCACTATCGTCACATAATACCTATCAATCCATCTACCTTCTTACCTCGATATTATCACTTAATCCTCCATCTCATTCATTCTTATTATCTCACTAATATTAATATCTCCTATCTACTATCCTTCATATTAACTATGACTCTCTCACCTTGCATTTTCTTCATCTCTTTTTCTCTTATTTAATAAGTAATTTATCTCACCTATTTATTTGATCACTATCATACTAAGGAATAAAAAGCTATGGAATACTTTCTTTTCAATTATGAAATGGCTAAAGAATACTGACACCAAGTTACTGCAAACTGCCTTAGCGCAGTCCAAAATTATACACATATAACTTCATTAGTCTGTTTTGAGTGGATATTTACTTTTCCACAACACTCGAAAGGTAGACCTTACCTATGTATCATCATAACATACATATTATCATAACCTACTTACTATGAAATGTCTAGAAATAAAAAAAAATTCTCATTTTGTAATCCAGCCCATGAGCACACAAGACACATGAGGAGAGTTAAGCAATGGTTGATGCAAAGCCATAGTCGAGTGACACAATGGTTGATCACTTGACACATGTGAGAGGCTAAAAATATAGTGAATCTCAACCTACTTGACTTTCACAATGACTCACATAAAGTTAGTGAGATGGCATCCACTATTGGAAGCAAAGCAAACACAAAAAATAATCTATGGCAATATGAGATTGCGAAATCCTTTGTGAGGAATAGAATATTCATAATATCGTCTTGGAATCTGACTAATATTTAGTAATCAGCTACATGCCCCTTTTGGCACATCATGAGCATCTGGTAAAACACCGACAAGTTTCAACGAAAACTTGGATATGTCTAATAAAATCTACAAGCCTATCAAAACTACAAACATGCTCTTAAACAGCGCAGTATACTCATGTAGTAGCAACCTTTTCCCCTCTTGGAAGTACATACCAAGAGAAGAATGTGATAGAGATTGGCTTAAGTGGATCATCATGCTCTCTATCACAACACTTTGCGTTCTCATTCTTGATAATCCAAGCCAATGGAAAATTACATGGAATTAAAAGAGGGTGAAGTGTGTAAAGAGTGCAGCTTTGAATATCCTATAAGGATCTTCATGCACTACTCTGTGTGGGATATTAGTGAAGATGACCGATCCCTCAACACCTAACATCATAAAATTGATCCATTTATCCATTTAGCCCAACACTAAGTTGTAAGATTACAATGCCTTTGACTGAGTGCTGACAAGTCCCACCTACCCTAAGTCACAAGGTGATGATGTCCAAAACTGAGATCGTAAACCAGTTCAATGTTTTTTGGGTTCTACAGACCTTGAGATGGATGAACAAATCAAAATGATCTGCAGCGAACGACTTCTACGGAATCAAAATGGTATCGATAAAAACATGAAACGAAGAATCTATGCATGGATCGCGTTTGTGATTTCTTTGATCCTAGAGCAAGACTAGTCAAACTGCTTAAGCTGCTTAAGGATCGCATTTGTGATTTTTTGGGTTCTTTGATCATGTGGATATGCTTGGTCTGCTTAAGTGAGCAAGACCAGGCATATCCACATGATCCACAAAATGTCCAATCTCCTCCTTTACCCTTGCAAACTCCACTCACCTTCTATCGTCGACATTACGTTGTCCCGATTGCATCGGGAGTGGAGAGGAGGAGTAGAAAGAAAGGGGAAGGGGAAGGTTCCTGAACAGCTCTGGCTTGGGAAAATTTCATTCATGGCCTTCCCCTATATATAATAATTTGGTATTTTTCATAAAAAACCCCAAAAATTAAGTATATCTTCTAACATCCAAAAGCCCACTTGCATGTGACCCTATAGGCCCATGTATCAGTATAGTTAACGATTCAAGCGACCCAGTAACCTTTATTGGCTTTTCAAATTAACTAATTATATCATCATATACATTAATTAAAGTCGGATCGATTTAACCCAATCAATAGGTTGAGTCTCCAACACGTGGAGTGTCAAGCTACACCTTGTGCTCTAGAAGATACAAAGGATTATGTATCAATTCAATCATGGAACCTATTCATCATTGGTTATCGTGTATGTATAGTCCCTCATCCACTTGATGCTCCTAGGACGACTTAGGGTATGACCAACTTTCAAACCCTTATTGGACATCCGAGTGACTACTAATGTGTTCAGAAATCATTAGAACTCTTCTCTGATATTTCACTACCTTAGCCAAGAACTACATCGCATCATCTTCCTCGAGTTTCCTCTTATACAAACTTGACCACTCAATTGTCTTTGCAAACATCTTGATGCACCATTTGAACATACAGAAAAATTGGCCATAGTGATATAGAAGTCTTTTGTGGAAGGGATCTTGCTCAATAGATCAAAGGTACAAAAGGAATAACAAGCTGATGACTCCCAAGAGCTCTTATCAATGGAGTTGTTTGGCACCTCGATGTCGACTCATCACATCATAGGGTTAAAGAAGGTCCTAGATTTTGGTTATTCGCCGTTGAAAGTGGTAAAAGAGTTGGGTTTTAGACCATCATGGGACAGTACACTTTATATATACCTTTGGCAAGTGGGAACTGTGAAAATCCAACCCAAGTATAAGAGGAATGGGTTGGGCCAACCTATGGTGCACCGGTTGTTATGCCAATACAATCATTGGGCAGCTAAGTTGGTATGGACAAATGACTACATGGTGAGAAAAACTTCTCTAAACAAGTTCATGCACAAGGTTTTTGAACATAACATTAACATGTCAGAAGCCATCTCATACCATATGTATTACGACTTCCCAGCACAAAAATGAAACAGAGTCAAATTGTGGGTCTTAAAGACTAACTCCATATTACAGGTAAAACAATGGATGATAGATAAAGGCATATTATTTAACAGAAATTATTTAATTTTTACACTTTTATTTTCACCTGCCTTATGCCAACATTTGAGTTAATCTAATGCTAACCATTCAAAAAATTTGGAAATGATTAGAGCATTTAATCATTGTGAAAAGACGCTATTATGGCATTGAAAATTGTGAAGTCACAATGACCAATGATTAATTATTGCCTTTTCATTTTTTGAAATCCTAAGATGACAGGGAACAATAGAAAAAATATATGATTCAGATTATAATAAAAGCAATCATGGATAACAAGAAAATAATTTATGAGTTACTCGAAGGTAGAAAGTCAAAAAAGTGGCACCCTTATGTGACGTCACTCATGAATAAAAATGCAAAAACCACGTTGATGTGGTGCCACAGTTAGTGTTACCATGTCTTGACTTTATTATCCTATTGACTGAACATGCATGCTTTATATATGTTTTTGTGTCACTAATTCAAAGAGGGTACAAATTTATGTGACGAATGACGATGAATTAGCACATATAACGAGTACATTATTATATTATTATTTTTCCTCCTCTTTGTTGTAGTACATGTTTCAGTCTTGATGTGGTCAATCGCTGATGATGAAGATAACATCAGCTCTCAATTGAGTGGGTGATTTTGAAAATTTTAAGGGTACCAAACAATTAAAGGACAAATATAAATCAGTAGATATATTGATGTGGAGTGAAAGATCATGTAACTAAATGAAGGACCAAAATTTTTCCAGCCATAATGTGATGAGCTTATATATATGTATGTATATATATATATATATATTAAAATCACATTTTATCTTTCATCACATCAAACTCCATTTTCATCAGCATCTCATAACCCTCATCATCACTTCACCTAGTCATCTCATTACAACTAAATTGTCATCACATTTAATCTACTCATATATTTACACCTACTTGTATCTGTCTATCCACCTTCTCATCCCATTAGCCCCTTTTTCTTCATTTTCCATCCCTCTTTCTTTTTTTCTCCCTCAAATCAATATTTATTATCTTCTATAATTCATATTAATTTACAAATAGTAAATATTATCTTCATATCTCACTGTTTCACTCATCCCCTATCTCACAATCTATAACGATCCCCTCTCATGTCATTAATCACTACTTAAGGAGTCTTATTTTCCTAATCACAATTCAACGTGGAGATGATCCTCACTCATCACTAGAAAGATCTATTTCAGTGAGTAAATGTATTTATACATTTTATTGATTCAATTCAAAAACCAACAATGATGAGTTGAAGTCCTAGTTTTGAATTGATCAATGTTTCAAATAAAATTTGCCACCTTATCACCACATTGTCAATTGCACAACATGTACTAACCTTCACCTTCCTGAAGATTGAAGGCCATCGACTTTAAGTAAATGTGTTGATTTGGATGAATTTATTGTTTTTATTTGATGGGTCTATATGCACCTTGGTCAACCAATGACCAATCTGATTTCCAAGACTTTGAAAAAAAAAATTTCATCCTATATATACAGTTTTAGGATGGGTTTCGCTCTCAAAACTATTTCATACATACATGCTTCACCTATGCTCATGGAGTATCTTAATATAGTTGACTTGGCATGTAAAGTCAAAGTATGAGACATTCACATATTGACTACATGAGCATAGTTTGTGACCATTTGGATGGTCAAATGAAGACTTCGCTTTTTACCAATCCCCAAAATTTTATTCCCACAAAATTTATGTGACCAGTCAAAAACATTGACCAATAGATGGTTTCTGCTTTTGGGTCTACTCTGAATGATTTAACTAAATATTTTATACTCTAAATGATTTAACTAAATATTTTATACTCTGAATGATTTAACTAAATATTTTGCGTTCAATAAGTACATTATATTTGAATTAATGTTGAAATAATTATATTGAATAATCTTAAAATTTTAATTTCATAATTATTATTAAGTGTAACTTGATAGGTAGAGATGTCTAAAATATAAATTCATTTCTGCATTTTCGTTTAGGGGTCAATAACAAATGATTTATATGAATTATTTTTATCTATTATAACAATTTGAATGAATGCATGATGTCCAAAAAAAGTCATGAAATTTAATTAAAGCTTTCAAAATATATTTATTTCATATTTTCTTGATAAGTATTCGAGCACATAGGTCTTGCTCATCAGATGAAGATCTTTAGGATGACCGATGATCATGTGACTTTCTTTAGTATTTGATAATATTTATCTTCTGAACCGGACTATGTGATATCACGTTGAGGACATTAGAGAGTTCTCCAAAAGTTCCACTAATCCCCCCTCACGAAAGTCAGGCTGGTGAGAAAGAGAAAATGGCAAAAATGGTATGCCTTAAAAAACATTTATAATAATAGTTTCTGCCTAAATCTTACTCCAAAGGAAGGACATCCCCTTCCATTCATAGTTAGCAATGGGCATTTATCCTTACCCATCAGTTAATAAAAGTTTCAATGATGGTTTTAATGGGGCATTTTCCCTAGAGAGTGCCTTAAATACACAAACAATCTAAATGACTCCTTGGATATTAAAGCTAATGATTGATTAAATGCATTTAAGTTGTCTGTATTCAAAGCTCCATCAATTGCATTCAAGGGCTGATTCACGGAGCATCTCATGGAAACTCTCCCTGATCTTCAAGGCCTCCTTCATGGCTGCATTGGTGTGATTTATGCCTTAATTTTAGGTCATTCAAAGAAAGAAAAACAACTGTGGAAGAAGAGAGCGTGTGTCAAGCAAAAAAGGAACTATAAGATTCACTGTTAGGAATCAATCTTGGTGCACGTTTCCAATCATAAGTTGCATAAATTGTGAGCATACGCTCTATTAAGTGACAAAATAAGATAGAAAAAATGTGAAACCTAGGTGACTCAAAAGATATTAGAGGTGCTGGCACACACAACCATGCCCCATCATCCGACGCAACACCACCACTACAGGAGGAGATGACACATGTGACATGTCGTCATCGTCCACCTCAGACCTAGGATCTGAGTTTCATTTATTATTAGATTGATTTCTGAAAGTTGTTTGAAATTTCTAGTTATTTTCTCTTTCCTCCAAGGCCTATAAATAGGCCATTGCTGTAATGGATAATTGGTCATTTTTTATATTTAATTTTTCTTCTAAAAAATTGCCATGATTTCCTCTCTACCACCGCCACCGCCACTCGTTGCTGCCACAATCACTGTTGAGAGGAAAGTGTCCCTCTCACACCCTGTTCTGATCTTCGGGTACTGCCACACCCGCGCGCCGCTGCTTGCCCGCTTGACCACCACAACCACCATCTGCCCATGCCTCATCGTCGACTTCACGGCCACCGCGCACCGCAGTTGCCCACGCGGCCACCGCTCTCTGTCATCGCCCGCGCGGCCATCGCTTGTCGTCATCGCCCGCACGGCAGCCACTTGCCACCATCATCTGTGTGGCCATCGCATGCCTTTGTAGCCGGCGCAGCCACCACGCACCACAGCTGCCCATGCGACCACCGCGTGCAGCCGTTGCCCGCGCGGTCACTGAACGCAGCCACCACCCTCCTGCACACTCCGCGCGTCGGTCTACATCAGACATCTCGTCCTTAGTTGGATCTGCATCCAGCCCTATCAAAGCGGCCATCATCCACTCTCGCCATTGAACTCTTCCATAACTTCCTGCATCGCCCTATTGCAGTGTGCCGGTGCTAAAGGCCCACTCTTCCCTCTTTGGTGATCTGCATTATTCTAACCAGTATTTTCTCATGTGTTATTCCACTGCCATCGGACTGAGTAGAATAGGTTTGCGTCTTTTTGTAATTGATCGTTCGGGGTATTGGTTGTAAGACAGTCCTCCCGGCCTCAACCAAGGAAAGGGGCTGCACCATCAACATTTTCTCCAGATTTAAATGTTCAAAATCAACATCCAGAGCCATCCTACATCAAGAGGCCTTGATTAGAGACAAAAATCATACATTAACTATACTTTAGAGGGTATTTTTGAGGGACTAAAGTATTGAGATTTGAGAGGACATTGCATGAAGAAAATTCTGCATTCATAAGGGAAACATATTGGGGCTTCTACTGAAGCGTAGTGGGCCAAATAGAAGTGGACATTGGACTAATTCAAAGGGGGCATATTGGGCTGTCTTTGAAGAGTAATATTAAGGAGATCAAAAGAGACAGATTAAGGAAAATAGAAATAACTAATTAGTGGATTTGTTTGAGGGCTAAATGGGAAAGTTCCAATATACTTCTTATAATCTCCAGCATCTTGATCCTTTCGGATTGTCTTGAGGAAACATTAGTGCATTAACTTGAAGAGCCATTTTGCGATCCAATTTAATGGAACTTAATAAGCATACGTGAGATTTTATTAAGAAGTATTATTGAGGAAATTTTATTGAATTTGTGTGGATTTAGAATAGTGAAGTTTAGTTGTCCATCCATGTTCTCTTATTGGGCTTAGCGTGAAACTAAGAGAAAATAGTTGGGAAGAAAACTAGGAGTAGGAAAAATTTGATTGAGTTGGACTATCAACGTTTCAACCAGTTAAATTCAAAGATAAAAAGTATATAGGAAAAAAGTCAAAAGTGAGAAATTTCTTAATTTGAGATCATATATTTATATGTGTTTGTTATTTTTTTAATTGATTATATAATCTTGAAAGGTCTAGGGATATTGAGAGAGTTTTCTATACTAGGCTAAGGGGGATAACTTAGAGATCTATGTAGTCGATACTAAGGTTATGGTAACCTCATTCACAGCGCCTATGGGGGCCAAGTAAAGTGACCTTTGTGGTCCAAATAAGAGATGGAAGATATGTGCATCCAATAAGGCTAAGTGGGGCAAGGAGTGACAAGTTCTATACCAAGTTTTTTTTTCATTGATATCTGGGCATAACCCTCTTTCCAAGCATTTTCTCGGTGGACTTTTAATAAATTAAGCTATAAAATGAAAAACAAATATTTAAATACCTAATTCACCCCTCCCCTTTGGTATAAACCTAGTCACATCAAGCAACATGTCCGAGCAAGGCCACTTCCCTTCACCAATTTTGTATGCTTCCACTTGTCATTACTTATTCTTGGTAATACATCATGTCATCGAACTTGACTTCCCAAATCTGAGTCATTTAAGAAAGGGAGATTAATCCAGTAATCCCACAGAAGCCCATGCAGAATTTTTGTGAGCAACATCCATGGGATCTCCACAATTAGAAGGAATATAATATTGCATGTGATTTCTTGGGGTTTATCCATATTAATGTAAAAGTTTGTGTTATTCTGAAAAAATCCATCCAGAAAGCCGGTCCAATATAACCATGTATGTCTTAGTTGGTGGCCTCCCATCACGTTGCATGAGATATTTCTTATAGAAATTTATATGTTTACACAATGCCGCCAAAGTTGTTACCTTCGTGCAACAACATAAACTTCCAACTGATGCTGCCCCTCTCATCATTGCAGCTAAATATAGTTCCACTCACCAATACCAATTGGGCACAGTGATGCCAATCTCCCCTGATCCCTTTTGTAGGTCATTCACCCTTTGATAATCACAAATGACATGAAATTTTAGAACTAGTTTCAAATATTTTACATATTTATTTCCATTAAGGTTATCTTAAATGCAAATTTATTAAGTGTAAAATAATATTTTTCATTTTTAGATTCATAATCTGATTTTTCCTAATTAAATGATAAATTCATAAAATAAAACAATGTCACATATCAGACTATACATTTATGGCTTTATTCAAATATTTTCAGGGGATTATTATATTTTAAGGATGATATTCTGCTTTTCCACAATTTTATGGTATTTTTTGAAGCATTCCACCATTGATTTCATAAATATAATAATTGTGTAAGTAAAAAAATATTGTTCTGGATTAGATTTAATTTTTTTAGGGGATTTAATTGCATTTTAGTCTGCTCTGCCAGCTGTTAAAACCTGATTCTCTGGAATTGTAGCCAATGATTATGTGTGTTTATCTAAGATATTTTTATTTATTAATTTTTTCATGGTAAGTGATTAGATAATAGCCCATGACACATGGCAAAAGGATAAAAATCAATGCTTTATTTCACAGTCATGGATCTAACATGATTTAAATGCAAATGTTGATGTGACATGATTGGTGTGTTTGGGAAAAATCAAGGGCATACTGAGACATGGTTTCAAATGTGTATTAAATTCTACATAGTTGAGAAATGTGGCATTTTGTGCCATGCTGGAAATCCATGATGAGAATAATTAATTTTTTAGATTTCTCCAACTTCAAGATTGGCTATCTAACAATTCAGAGGAAGTATCATCTGAAATTTTACTGGTAGTTTATCCTTTATCATCTGTAGCTATCCCTGACATATAAATAGAACCTCTCTCTTGAACTTTATGAAAAAGGCGCCTTTGGATTTTTTACTAATTACTACTAGTAGAGTGATTTGTTCATTTAAAATATTATTTTGGTATATTCTAAAGTTTTGAGAGTGATGGATTCAAGGAGCAATGATCTGATCAAGACTAATTAAGAGAAAATACCAAGTATTATGTTGGACACGTGACGAAAAGTTTAGTGAAATATTTGATATTTTTCAGACTAATTTATTCATCATTTTTCATAGGTTATCCCCCTTAAGGATTGGTGGACACCATCTAGCACCCAAGACCCGGTTATCCCCCTTGAGGAGACAAGGTGGAAGTGAAAGACCCAGCCTTCAAATATTCGCCCTACTCAACAGGCCAAAAGGTTGACTTTGTCCTCACCCGTATTTTTTTGGCACGTCTTTGTGTTTTGGGCCTACAAGTGTGGCGTATGTCTTTGTGTCTGCACTTGGGGTACGTGGACCCTAAATGTGATATGTAAAACAATGTTGCGGTGTCGTCGAATTGGTTTACACCACAGTAAATAGGTGAATGCGATGCTGGGATTGAGTGATACAACTTTTAAAATAATGAGAAGTAGTTCAAGTGTTGCCGATTTAGAATGAAGGTCAGGAGATGACTCGAGAGGTCTAGGGCAGGTAGGCTCCTAATAACCCGATCGATCGGTCTCAACACCAACGAAGCAGGAAGGCAATCACTACCCATAAGTGTCCACAACCTTCACTGTTCTTATATTTAATCCGCCACCAAGAAAGAGAATCCTACTTCAAGATGAGGTGGCTAATCCTGAGTAAAAAAAACTCTCTCTCCGACAGAGGAGTGATGTCATCGGCATTGATGAAAATAATTAAGCTGAAAATTTAAAGGGGTTGGGGGAGGGAATTGACCTGTACGTAAGCTCTGGCATGGAGGCGGGGTGCGTAAATCATCCAAAAGGGTGAAATCCTTCGGTGCGTACATCTGGCAAGAATACGGAGCACCTGGGATATCCGTAAGGGAAGGGATCCTTTCGCAATATCAGTTGACCGGGGATCCATTACACCAAGCATTCAAGACTAGCAAGAAGTCGATTTGGAGTCTCGCTGGTGGGGCCCAAGGGGACTCATTTAGAGGAGAGAGACCCCTCAAGTCAACATATCCCAAATCGATCAAAGTATTCCCAAACTAATTCACTAGATCGACGGTTGAGAAAGCTCTTTCGATCGATGGAGTTCCCGGCGGACTGGCGGACGATGGGTGCAAACCAGGAACAGAAGAAGTATATAGATTCCTTTGGTGGAAGGTCAGGTCCTTTGCGTCAGCTCGGGCTTGACGTCGCGGTTGCTGCCAAGCTTGCAAAGGAGCTTTCCGATGGTCCTCCATAAGTGTGGGCCTTCTAAATGCCCAGTACCCCTATGTATGGAAGGGTGGTTGCCCCTTCACTTGTTAGAGAAGAAGGAAGGAAGTAAAAAATAATTACCTATTTTTTTAAGTTAGTATTTGTGATTTTATCATCTCAATGTGGTCACCCTTGTGAAACCCTAACCCAGCTGCCACTGCCGCCGCCACTCAAATCACCACCGCCATCTGCTGCCCCTCGTCGTTGAGTGTCCATATCTTCTATTGTCGTCATCCCAAAGGCCGGTCGTCGCTATAGCGCATCATCACCGCCCACAACATCACCACCCTGGAGCGTTGTCGGTCGCCACCAATAGTGCCCCGTCCCACAACACTCTTGGTCATCCCGCAATGCCAGCGCCACTTAAAGTGCCCCCACCATCGCCATCAGTCATCCCTGCCTGCGCCACAAGATGCCCATACCCACACTACAACCGCATGCTGCACTACTGCCACCATGCTACCAATAGCGCTCCCACCATATGTGACCATCACTGCCGCTATCGCAGTACGCCGCCATTGGATCCACCATCTTCATGCCAATCTGCCGCTGTTTGTGCCACGGCGCCACCACCTCGTGCTGCTCAAGCTGCCACGCCGCTATCACTTGGCCCTTTGTGCCATCGCTGCCACCACTGCCACGTTGCCGTGCGTACACCATTTGTGCCACCGCCTTCACGCCACCATTTGCACACCATTCACACTATAGCCTTTGCGCATTGCCATTCGAACACCATTCGCATCGCCGACGCGCCACCACTCATGATAACCTGCCGACGCCCTGGAAGACAGTCGCTGCACCACCGTTGACAAACACCACCCACGCGTTCCCGACCGTTGCCACCATCAATCATCGGGCCTACGTCCCCGAGGAAGCTGAGGAAGCACCTAAATCTCCTCCCCATGCGTGTGCCCTTGTGCCTATTAGTTTTCTCAACGCTCGTGCACCTACACAGCCACTGGATCAATTATGTTCATCCCGCACATCGATCGACACCCCGGCTACCCATGCACAACCTGCATCCCCAACAATTGGGATTCGTTAAGCCTGAACCCCATACTGTCACCATTGCACCACCACCCTGTGATGTAGTTGACATCAACGGCACGTCCGCCAGATTCTCGCTATTATTATCGCGACCTATTGTGTTTTGGCCCCACAGGTGCATCCATCATCATGTCTTTGTACTTTCTTTATTTCCATTAGCTCATTCCGAGTTCGTCTCCACCTCCGGACTGGGGCTAGGTTAGGGATAGATAGGGCTAACGCTCCTAGGGATAGGGCTTCTATCTGTACATCCTTGGTTGGACCCGTAGAGGGTGAACGTACTAGCAGTGGTAGCTGTGCTCGCACCGTCGGCCTTCAACCCAACGTCCGGGTCATTGGGAGCCTAGTGGCATTTACAGGTCCCTCTTACCACTATTTAGTGGTTGTCGGTGTCATGCGACGTCCAGTTTCTTTTTCTTGTTGATTTTCCACGCACATTCGCATTGACATTACAACTGCATTTTTACTCTCGTAATTTACACTGGAGCAATCGATCGATCTCAACCCGTCATTCCGCATCAAGGATAGACTTGGTTTTTTTTTCACCATCTTCACACCATTGTGAACTACGGTGCTCCCTGGCACGTATCTGGCTTCATATCTCCTGACCTCAGTAGTCGCAAGATCGTATCCCTTTCCTCCCTTGTTCATCATCTTATATTTGATGTTATATATGTCATGATCTGTGACTACAAAACAACATCACTCCACTTCACATGTACCTCACATGCCTAACTTGATCTCAGTCAACTATTAGTACCAAAGTGCCATTTAAGTTAATTTTATTAGAATTATTTATAATTTCTACTCATAAAATTCCATCAAATTCCCAAAACTATTCTATAAATTTTGATAAATTTGGTTAAATTGGATTAATATTTCTTACCGTCATAATATTATTTTGCATTAATTGTCACTAGTTATATTTTATTAAATTATTTTGCATTATGTCTTGAAAATGTAAAAGAATCAAAATTTCAGTATCAGGTCCTTGTTCACTAGACCCTTGCCCTTTGGTCACATGCAAATTATACATATTATCATATACTTAAGAAACCTAAAATGCATATCAACCCTAATTGGTGGTTTAGAGAATATCCACAATTGTCTCCATGTTCTGACCTACGCAAGAGATACTACTGTCAAGGCATGATAATCAAGATGCCAACCTCAAAACCCTCTTTAATAAGATGATAACACACAATATTAATAGGCTTTTATAATGATACTTACATATTTATTAGTATTAAATTATTTATACATGCATGTTATCAAGCCTAAAATGATTAAATCCGATTTTAGAGTCATATATTAAATTTTTTGAGTTTTTAAGTATTTTTAGGGATTTTTCTGACTAGATATTCTGAAAGAAAATAATCTTTTGAATCTTTTGTATGAATTTTTTGACATTATATTCATAAAGATATGATTTTCCTAAGTCACAATATATATATATTTATATGTTGTGAAGTTTATATTTAATTTTATATGAATCATTAATGTAATTTTCAGTTTTCTTTCCTCCATGCAATGTGTAACTGTTCAATTTATCAAATGGCAACCAACCAAATAAGTAATTTTAATGATTGACGTAAGCCAATCACTAAAGCTGAACCATTATGGCATCATGATTAGCAATGTCATAATACCATCTATCACTAGCATTTATTTTTAATCCAGATGATGACGTGGACAAATGGAAAAAAGAAGGCATTTTTCACGAATTAAATCAGCGTGTTGGCTGAGTTCTGCAAATCTTCAAAAATAATATTTAAATGGTCTAGAAATTCAAAAGGCACAGCACAAATGACATGTTAGAGACGTGGTTTTTCCTTAAAAGCCATGCGCTGATATGTGGCTTCATCACACACCCTCTTCCTTTAAATATTATTACCATATGAGTATACTGTTATGCTTTATTTTGTCTTTTTCACGAACCACAAGAAGCACAATGGGAGTCGTCGATCGTGGATGCTGCAAGCCAATTTGAGCCAATGATTGCATTTAATGCCATGATAAAGACAAACCCTAAAAATAACACGATGACACCGATGAGGATGAAGCGAGAGAAACATTTTGGATTAAATAAACGACTATGAATCGTCCAACTTTAAGGCTTCATTTTTCTCTCCTCTATCAATCCATATGGTTGGATCTATAAGTTGAGCCCCCGAGCTTTATAAAAGATATCTTTAAGCTCACATCCTCATAGAGAGGAAAATTGAAAGAATGAGGTTTTGAAGGTCCATCAAGGGTGCTCTTTGTGTCTTGAGTGCTTAGAGAAGGTCAATAGAGAAGTGGGGAGGCTGATATGCATCAAGAAGATGTCTCGGCCCCGGCAGAACATAGGGATCTAAGGTTTGTCTCTTGCCTTAGATTGATCTACCTTCAACACATTCACTTCACTAGATCACATCCATTTCATCATAAGTATCCACTATTGTATTTTATCATCCATCATCATCTACTAGTTGTGTCACATATCACCAAGCACCTTCGTCACGTACCATCCACATCATTCTGATCTTGTCACCTGTTTCCCTCTCTATTCACCTGATAAACCCTAAAATACAACCTTCCTACATCTCATTCCTCACTCATATCCTACATCCACCACCTTCATCCCAATGCCTCATTTTGTCATCTCCATCATGTCTCGTCTAACCCTCTTATCCTATAATAAACCTAATTTATATATTTATTCTTATCATTCCCCCTTATTAATTATCTTTATTGATGATATTTTCTCATCCTTACCTCTTCACGTATTCCTCTATCTCACTATCTCGCTTTCACTTACTTCGTTCACATTCTCTATCTGCCCTCTTGGTAATATTCATCTTAATCGTATTCACTAATTACTATCCCTATCTTATCTCACTCACCAACTTCATCTTATTGTTACCTCTTATGCTATAGGTATCCCCTCTCACCCTCTAAAAATCTGAGTTATTTCCCTAAGATTCGTTCCATGTGGAGATAAACCATACTCATTCATTTTCTAGTACATTTGAAGGAGTATTGGTTAATAAATTATATTGATTAAACTCAAATCCAAAAACGATCTAAATAAAACCATAATTTTGAGTTTATCACAATACCATCTTAAATATTGTCTTTTTATTTAGAAAAACAAGTCACTAAAATCTACAAATGTTTCATCTTCTATCACCTTGACATTTAACATTAGTATTTTGGGTCATTTGATCAAATTAGAGTTTGAGTCACTGATCTGATCAACCTTTCGCCTGCAAGATTAGAATGGAGTTTATGATCATATTTTATAAAAAATATCGAATTTTAATAATACAAAATTACTGGAGATAGAGCAATGAGCCATGCTCATTCCAATTTTTGATATTCCTTGAGCATTTATTGTGGATATGATGTAGACTAGCCTTGATATTCTTGATAATTCTTACAGCTCCCTCTTGTTTTTCTAGTTTCAGAGGTATTCTACCCATGTATTTAACCAACGAAGTATTCACCTCTCATACCCTCATCCTCAAATGTCAACCTAGCTCTTCCATGGGACAAAGTGAAATTTATTTATTTATTTGTCGCTCCATTTATATGTGTATTGTCATCAAGGCTTGAAAGTGTACTTTAAGGTTAATGAATAACCTCTCAACTTTTTCATCAGTGGAGTACCATGATAAAAATAACATTGCCATACTCTGTATCTTTTCACATGTACATGTGTCATATGTTATCAGATTGGAGGAATCATTTTTTGAAAACTTAAAATATGTAGGATGAATTCAATTTCAAATTGGAATTTATTTTTTTCTATAAAATGATCAAAGTTGACTTGATTTTGGCGTAGACTCCTATTTCCTCTTCTATCTTCATTTATTAAAGATTTTCTTTGGCTGTTGTTCTACAATCAGCTTCTTATTCATTGTTACAGTTATATGATTAGAATTATCACTGTGGATACATTGGGTAACCCACATTCAAAAGGTAAAAACTTGTCCTGATTTCTAAGTCACCAGATTTTGAAATGTTAACTTTTGCTTCGGGCATACTTTAAGAAATTATTTACTCTCAACAGCATATCATTCAGAAATTGTGTACTTTTAATTGTAAAATAATGTTTTTTGTTAAATTACAAGTTTAGGCCTTTATATAGTATTCTGTCTGGTAGAAATAATATAAACACAGGCAGTGCCAGCACCTCTGATTTATGTTTTGACAAATACTTGGTTTTATTTCCCTCTATCTTTCATCAGTATAGATTTTTACCCTAAAAGAAACACTATTGTGACTCATCCAAAATCTCCACCTTTATCATCTTAAAGGTATATGTAATAAGTTTATTTTAGGCCTAAAGTTTTATCGTTGTTTAGGTAAAATGTGATTTTGCAATAAATTTGAAGATTCACCTTAAAAACAAGATATCAAGTATAGAGAATGGCTTTGAACCACTAAGAGGATGATGTTTCAATCTGAGTTATAATTTCATTAAGATTTATTCAAGTAGGTGAGATGAAAAAATAGAGTTTAGATAGATGATAAAAAATAGCTCTCTATTTTCAGGGATTGAGATATTTAAGATCTTAAAAGAGAATAGGAGATAATATAGTGATGACGGACAAATCAGATTCCAAATATTGGATGAAAAATGTAACTTGTGGGTATTTTTAATGTGATGGAAAACAATATAGAGATGTTCCTAAATTATTCATTCACTCAATGCTATGTATATATTTTTTAGGCTAGGTGTATAGAAATCAACAACAACAATGAAATGAAAAAGGGGAAACTCACTGAAATCAAAGTTTAAGCACTCAATTATGATCTGTGGATACCTTCTTCCCTGCTGGTCAACAATGTTGGAGCTGAGTCCATAATATATTTTCTTGGGTTTTGGGCACTCTCCTATCTATACTAGGATATGGATGGATAGAAGAGAGAAAGATGAATTTTTCATCCAATGAGAACTAAAAAATCCTTTTTCTCCTCAGATATCATGACCAGAAATTACAAAATTTTGAGATATTCCTTTCCTCATCTTTTTTTTCATCAGTGTCGTCACATCATCTTGAATGTCCAAGTCCTTGGCAGATCCAAAAAGTGGGTATTTATTGGGTACATGTAAAGCCATGTCTTATATTTGTTTTTGGTGACTAAATCAGGATATGACATGATTATCTACACATATTAAAAACCTATCATTTAATTATATGCAATAAAGTGTATTGTGGACAACAGAGTTGATAACATATATTTTTAGTAGTTTAATATGACCATATTTACATGTTTATTTGCATTAAAATAATTATATATGCATGTTATCAAGCTTAAAATGATTCACTTCATTTTTTGAATGATATTCTGAATTTTCTGCATTTTTATGTACTTATGAAGATTTTTGTGACAACAGATTCTGAAAGATATAATTTTATGAATTAGAATATGATTTTTCTGGAATTTTTTGACATTAAATTTGTAAAGATATGATTTTTATAAGTCCATATATATATATATTAATTTATATTTTTGGGCCTTTATTTAGTTAAATATGGAATTTTGAATATATTTTAGTGCTTTAATGTTGTGACGCCACGTGTTGCCCTTCGATTCGTAGCTTGAGATAATGATTGTCGACAACCAATCATTAACTTAGTCAATAATTGGCACCACCCAATCATTTTGCTAAGCAGTTATGTCATTGCGATTAGGGATGCCATAATTCCATTTAATGGAAAAGCCATAATTCACTTTTTCCTGGCGCAGGTCATGTGGATCAATAAAAAAAAGAAGCTCTTTTTTGCAATAAATGTGTGCCTGAACAAAGGCAAATAATGTTCAATATATTTAAATAATGATGGATAGGCGACGTGTCAACGCCACATGGACCGACGTGAAAAAAATACCGATGGTTTTTCCTTTCTCTCTCTTTGGAATTGTCAACAATGACGGACAAGCGACGTGTCAATGCCACATATCCCCACGTGTACATGTGGCATGCATGTGTACACATGGTGCACACATGTCACATTTTTATTGGATTAGAAGAGGAAATCACTGATGTGGCACAAGCTAAGGCGCTGCCATGTCAGTTGTGAGCTAGTACTTTATAATATATTTAAATAATATATTATTATTCTTCCTTTTTGTCTTTTCCCATAGTGACATGTGGCGCGAGAATCGTCAATCATGGATGACAAAGAGGAATATCAGCCAATCATAGCATTTAATGATCACAAGAGACAAACCCTAACTGAATGACATGACAACGCTAACGAGGATGAGGAGAGAGAAATATTTGAATTAAATTGGTGGCTAGAAATCATCCAGCTTCCAGACTTGATATCCAACGATCTAGAACTTGGATTGAGCTAAACTTTTAAGGGCAACTTTTTTTGTCTTCTATCCCTCCATACAATTGGATCTATAAATTGAGCCGCCAATCATTGTAAAAAACATCTTTAAGCTCACTTCCTTCTATAGAGGCAAATTGAAAGAAAGTGAAGTTTTGAATGTCCATCAAGTGTTCCTTGGTGTCTCTAGTGCTTGGAGAAGTTGAACAGAGAAGTGGGGAGGTTGATATGTAACAAGAAGACACTTTGATCCGGTGGAATATAGGGATCTAAGGTTAGCCTTTCGCCTTACATTGAATCATATCCAACACATGTATTCGGTTTAACCATCTTCACCATCCATTACCTTCCTTTAGCCGCTCTGTCGTCATTACTTATCATCCACTCTCACCCATTTCACTTGTTCTCTTACACCATCAGGATCTAACTAGCCATCTCTCATCTTATTGTTCACTCTCATCACGCATTCACTGCCGTGTATGCTAAACATAATTCCTCTCATCTTTGTGACGTCACCAAATTGAGACTGTTCTTTCCCTAACATCCGTTCTCTGTGGAGACGATCCTTACTCATCACTAGCGAACTAAATTATTTATGAGTATAGGTTTATAAATACTATTGAATAAACTCAAATTCTTAACAATATAATTCCACCCCTAATTTTGAGTTTATCAAAAGCCACTTCAGTGTTTCTTTTCCTTTTTGGCCAGTAGTCATTCGCCACATGTGATCTGGTATGTGTCAGCTGCTAGTCATATTTATTGGGACTTAAATCACCAATTTGTTGCTACCTCATGTATTATGCATCAGTTGCATCGAATGCAAAAAATGCATTTTTATTGGCTGGTTTGACTATTAAGTTGTATGCCTGGAACAGGAACAAGATATCATACAAAATATATAAATTATTGGAGTAACATCAAATGACTACACCATTTTTTAATTGTGCGCTGCCCAATGTTCATAATAATGTGACTGAATGCTTAAAAGTGCTTTAAAAACCCTTCCAAAATTCAGTAAAAATATATTCTGACTTATTAAACTAATTTCCTAATGTATCTGATGTCAAAAACTGTGCCAAAATTCCAGAAACTCTAGAAAAATCACAATATCACTCTAAAGATGAATTTAATCATTCAAAGTCATTGTAACATGCATATATGATAATCATAATGCAGATATATGTGTAAAATTCAATATATTGATGCAATAATTAGCATGTTATCAATATCTTGAAGTTGATACTGTTATAAAGACTCATCGTAGAAGTAAGATAATTGTGGATAGAAGAGTCGAAACTTAAAAATAATGGGCTGAATAAGCACCCGGGCGGAGCAAAAAAAATCTACCGTCAGATATGCTGAAATCCAATCACAAGATGAAGGGTCAGAGATTTTGGTTTCTACAGATCAAAATCAAGGTAAGAAAAGGGTGAATTCATCTCCTCTGTTTTGTCTTTAATTTGTTCATTCCTTACTTCGCCAGAATTGCTCAAGATAGTTTGGGTTTATATAAATAGTGCTTGAACAATTTAGTTCATTAGACAATGAGAACTTGAAAAATTGTAAACTAAAGATTAAATGATCTATAACTCTTTCCACCTTAACTCAAATGCCAGTAATGATGTGACTGTACACAAGCAGAAGAATCTGTGATGTGAGAATGATTGACACTAATGTTTAGCTCTTGCAGCCAAAACAAGATGAGTGCTGAAAGCATGCAAACTCAATCAAGATATACATCTTAAGAAGATAGCTGAAATAATGAACTATGAGAAGATATTTCAGTGAATCTTTCAAGTCATATCTTCCAAATTTAGCACTGGTAATGTGAAGTCCTAAACTAATAGATTAAGACTATAACAGACTTTTGAGGATGAATGATCAACATGCTACTTTTATTATGGACTTAGTTGTCTCTAACCAGAAGTGGTGTTATAATTACCCTTTATCTCGTGCTCCTGATTGAATAAGGAGAAGAAGATTTTCTGTTAGAGAACAAAAAGTTCCATCATTTGGAGAAGTCAAGGACCATTTGCATCTGATATCAGGCTGAAAATAAAAGGTAATTATAGTTTTGAAGAATTTACATAAAACTTTTCAAATGATCTGAGATTTTTTCCATATTCTAGACTTTTTTACAAGAGTTCATTCTTCCTACTGGGGAAAGTTTTTCAACCTTCCAATATGTATGTTTCTCCACCTCTCTCTAGTACTTAATTTTGGCGTAGTTCATTTCATTTTTTTTTCTCTCGTTTCCTGATCGTGTAAAAAACTAAAGGAAATATTGACGAAATAACAGCAAATAGTGAGCCAGCTCACCCGGGCACTGATATCAAACATAAGAGACAATTCTATAGATGCAAGCTCATTATTCACTTATTCCCTCCCTCTAAACGTCAGACATTGACAACGAGTCATATTTCCTTAAATGTGAATTTATGAGCAGAAGTGACGGAGCGAAGGGGAAATGAAAATAAACATTTGAAAGAAAGTTGGAATTAGTTATTTGATAAAAAATTGAATCGAAATTGCTTCAAATGAACAGGGCAGCAGACCCTATTACCCACACATAATGATACAAATATTATTGGATAACCATATCTAAATTACAAAAGAGTTTCAATAAGTTATAAGCATCACCCTCCCAGAGCATGGATGTTAATCTTCATATTCTGCTACTAAACAGCACATTCCAAAGTTCCATGAAAAAATAACAGTCTGTGCCTGAAAAAATATATAATGCAATCTGTCCCAACAATCGTCTTGAGGAGCTTGGATTTACAGGAGCTAAAAAGAAACAGAATAAACAACGATAAGAATTAGTGATATGTTTTGCATGAGTTGACCATACTTTGTACAAGATCTTTGATTAGGCATTTATGGCGCAGAGTTCAGTTTGTTGCAGACATGATTCTTCTTGGGATAAACACCAGCTGACATGCATTATGCCACCAACTGACCAAACATATCAGAAGTTGAGACCAATAAAATAATCAAAAGTTGGAAGAATCAAATCTGGGCTCATAAAAACAGATCTGACTGTTACACATCTGAAGAGCACACCCTGTAATCCAAGACCAAGACTTCTTGTCCACATCATAAACTAACCCCTTCCCTTGGTTCCAAGTAGTAAAGCATATCAAGTTATCCTGACCAAAGCACTCAAATCTTTCAGCAGCTAATCTCAAAAGAGCCCTAAAATGCTTTGGTGGCATCCTATTAACTTCCACCCACACTGTTCTATCATGATCCAGTTCCCAAATTCTCATACTCTGCAATGTACTGTACAATCCAATCCTGCCCACCAAGAACAACCTCTTCCGAGGCCCAGAAACCAAGTACCCGTCAAGCAATGATCTTGGAAACCTGGCCGGTATATGCTCCCATCGGCCAGAATCAACCCGATACATCATCAAACCAAGAGGGGAGATAGTCTCTAGATAGAGCCTGGAGTCACAGAAAGCCATCTTCGAGGAGAAGATGCTCACAGCTGGCATAATCTGATTGACCGACCAGCGGTCGACTTTCGAATCGTAGACCTCCGTCGGAAGCGGTTCATACACGTCACTCACTGCAATAACCATGAAGGATTTGTCCTTCCTGTCAGCCACCATGATCATTTGCCTTTGCTGATTATAATGCATCAATGGCAGCAGCTTCCATTCCTGGGTGAGAGGATTGCAGATGATGACTCTGAAAGTCGGCCCTTCGTAACCGGAGAGGCAAATAAGGCTGCCCGAGGAGCTCACTAAGAACAAGGCCCAGTCAGGTAGGAATCCAGATGGCATCCTGTACCATGACTTGAGAGAGAAACTGAAGACAGAGAAATGGCGCGTTTGTGAGTTCCTCCAGAAGGTGAGGAGGCAAGGACCATGAGAATGAACTTGGGAGTGGAATCTCAGAAATCTCCTGTCGTTGAGAATAGAGTTCCATCTTTTGCAGACGGAACGCATTCGAAACAGCAGAAACGGAGGAATTCGGGCGAGAACCTCTGTCAATAAATCGTCTGGGAGAGTAGCCCAAATATCATTTTCCATTTGTACATCTATCTGGATGATCTTGGCGAATGTTGGCATGGTTTCCTCTTCGTCGAATCCCCTCGGCTTCGTCTTTGCAACTTTCTGTCGTGACGGGCTGGTGTTCCTCATCGGACTTCTCCCGCTGCCTGTGGACTGTTTTAGGGCAGCATTTTCTAGGAACATGGAGTTGATCACAGATGCGGATCCTATTTGGGCATCTCTGATCATCCTCACGAGAATTTCAAGCATGTCAGATAGCACAAGTTCATTAAATGGTTATGTGCTTCGATTTGATAAGCTACTTGGGTTTATAAATGACAATTTGCCGAAAGATGAGGAACATCTGAAAATAAAAAATCGACCATCATGAAATTAAGAGAAAATAGACGAGGGAAAAAAATTGGAATGAGTCTGTAATTAGATATTGGGAAAACGATGATCAATAGCTGTGGTATTGCACTACATTGAAGCACATAAATGTATGCAGTTGAGCATTAAATCGTCATGCGATTCAGTTTCGTACGCTATTTGAGTGTATAAATAATAGTTTTGCGATAGATGGGAAACATATGAAACTTATATAGATTATGCCAACGGACGAAACTTGGAATTTTTAAATCTATTCTTAGAATAATTAACGAACAATGATCGATCCCACAAAGATCGATCCATCGGGAAAACTAAACCGATCAAGAACACCAACCCCCAGATCGACGATCAATCGGAAATAGAATCTCTGATCCCAAACGAGAAACTTGAAAAGAACAGATTTTTCCTGCAACCCAGGCGAAACAACAGAAATAGAACGGATTATACAGCAAGACCCACTTCAATCTCTTTCTCCCAAACCCAAATCGGAAGACAAGGAAAACAAGAAATGCATCGATGGAGTTGCTTATACCTTGTCATTGGCGATGGCTTCTCTATCCTGAAAATGGAAATGGGTTGCAGCAATAAGAACATCGTCCTCCCCCCCTTGTTCGAGAATTTGACAAGCGAGAAGCTGGAGATGGCGATGGGGAAACAAACCCATTTAACCAAAATCGCATTTTTTCGATGGCAAAGCTCGAACATAGGAAAGAGATTGAACAGGAAGAGACAAACTCCCTTCACAAAATATAAATTAGCCGTGTGTCCTTTTTGGGGGAGCAACTGTTTGAAATATCAATATTTTTCTTCCCATTTGTGTAAGAATCTATCGAGAAAATAAGGGAATGTCACAGACCGGCTTTAGGGAAAACCTAAACCTATACCTGAAGTTTGGTCTGGTCTCAGTCCGAACAAGGATCGATCATGTGTAGTCTCGGTCCGGTTTTAGCAAAAACGTAAACCTATACTTGAAGTTCCGTCCGGTCTCAGTGAGGTCAACGATCGGTCATGTCTAGTTTCGGTCCAGTTTTAGCAAAAAGGTAAGCCTATACTTGAAGTTTGGTCCGGTCTCAGTGAGGTCAAGCAACGGTCATGTCTAGCCTCGGTCTGGTTTTAACAAAAACCAAAACCTACACTTGAAGTTCGGTCTGGTCTCAGTGAGGTCAAGGATCGGTCATGTCTAGTCTTGTTCCGATTTTAGCAAAAATGTTAACCTTTACTTGAAGTTCGGTCCGGTCTCAGTGAGATCGAGTATCGATCATGTCTAGTCTCGGTCTGGTTTCAGCAAAAATGTGAACCTGTACTTGAAGTTTCGTTCGGTCTCAATGGGGTCAAGCATCCATCATGTCTAGACTCGGTCCAGTTTTAACAAAAACCTAAACCTGTACTTGAAGTTCCGTTTGGTCTCAATGAGGTCAAGGATTGGTCATGTCTAGTCTCGGTCCGGTTTTAGCAAAAACCTAAACCTATTGCTGAACTTTTGTCCCAATCTTTGTCCAGTCAATGACCCATTCTGTCTTGTCTACAAAACAAGGCAGAACCGGATTAGAATTAGGTCCAATCTAAAAAGGTAGAATGACGCTCTCAGTTCAGTCCGGCCTGATCAAACTTTGGTCATACCATGACATTACCTAAAAAAATAGCTCAAAATACCCGACAAAGTATGATAATTGAATCTTTACTAGGGTGAATTTCAACACAATCTTGTAAGGGTATAAATTAGGAATGGGGCTAGATGAGAAGGAAGAAACTCCCTTTGTAAAATATAAATTGGCTGATCTCATTTTTAAAGGATATCATTTTAAAACAATTTCTTCTTTACATTACTAGAAGAATCTAGAAATATGATAGTTGAATTTCAACGCAAGTTTTTTAGGGATGTAAATTAAGAAAGGGATCAGATGAGAAACTCCCTCTATAAAATACAAGTTAGATAAAATTAATGGAATATCAAGTTTTTATGGATAAATGTAGCAAAATAATACCATAAAATAACTGACAACATATGATTATTGAATATTTACTAGTGTGAATTTCATCCCAATATTTTCAAGGGACCGGATGAGAAGACATAAACTCTCTTTCTAAACTAAAAGTTAATCATGTACATTTTTTCAAGGATCAACTTTTGAGAGATCAATTTCTTTTGTGTTTATGGATGAATGTAGCCAAATAATAGCCCAACATAACCGTCAGAAATATGATTATTGAATATTTAACTTGGAAAAAATTATGTACAGGGAACTGTAGTTTATTGACCCCACAAATTTCCTTCTGATGTTTATCACTGCTTGCCTTGCTGGAAAGAGGTGTAGGCCCTACGATGGAATCAGAATCTAACCTTCTAAATGCCCACGAATTTCTGTAGCACGCCAGGATTATTAGAAGAAAAAAAAAATATATGTAGAATTACTATAGGAGCCGGATTTGTCCTCCATAAAAAGGTGGTCGTAAAACAATCCATATAGTCCTTTTGAAGGCCCACTTTTAAAGGCTTTTTATGAGTCTAAAAAAAATACAATAAAGGGGCATTCAAATATGAAGAGAAATGCCAATAAATTGACAACAAAGAGGGTTCTTGAATGGTTTCCAGAGGTCACATCTTCTTGGGTTATCATATTTCCTATCATCCTTCAACTCTTGGAGTCAGCCTCCATTTTATTCTAATTTTTTAGGGTAATAGCTGTCTTTTTATCTTTTGATATTTGGTTGAGAGTGTTTACTGGTTGATCAAATGTGGTATTTAATATACATGAGATTTTGGTTTTTTGCATTCTTCGTTCTATATATTTTTTGAATTTATCCCCCTATTTCAACAAGTCTCTTAAAAAAATATTAAAAATGCAAGAAAGGAGACAACTTCTGGGGTGGATTGGCGATGGTTAAATTGCTTGATATGTAAAATAAAGCTCATTATTGTCCTAACTAAATGAAATGATTAGGGCCTGTAAAACTCGTTTAAAAAGGCTGTCAAAAATAACTTCTTCATCATTGAATTGACGTCTCTCATGGAAAGTGTCATCAAATATTTACAGTTTAAAACCCTTTTATCCTTACTACAACCTTCAATGAGGACAAAAATTATGATATATGAAATTAAATCAAAGAATATTGGTGGTGTATGATATTTCTATGAAAAGTTGTTATAAAATTTTTAAAACATGTGAATAATGTTAATATATATATATTTTTCATATTAATACATTTAATTTAGTAGGATAAAAGCATGTTGCATTGCAATTTTAAAATTTTGGTTATCACAATGTTGGATGACCATATATACACTTTTTGAGATTGACTCTACACTAAACCATACCTCCATTAAGCTTTATGTTTCATGATTTAAGTAAAGATGATGGTTAAAACAATTTGAAATGTACCTAGACATTCATTGTTTCATAATTTTTGGGAACAAAGTAACTATGTTTTGATGTTATTCATGGTTTTTTATTTTAAAATTATGTTTTTATTTTAAAACCCAATTGTATTTTTTAAGGGAAAATAGTTTATTCAATCCCAAAATGTACATATGATCAATTTTGAAAATAGTACCATAATTTCTGAATAAATTATGATGAGACAAAGTTAAAATATTATATCCATTAGTTATGGTTGTTATAGAGACATCCATAATGGAGGATAATAATTCATAAACCATAAATTAGAGCATTAATGAAGAGGTATGGAATTCGCAGACCGAAAAATACACAATAACATTATTAATCAAATGAGCTAGTGGGAGCATGCAATGTGAACATAAAGAAGATTCATCATAAAATTTGTACTATGTTCAAAAAGTGACTGGTCCAGAATATTTGATAAAGAACTATAGGCATCCAAAACTTCATCTAAAATACCCTTTGGTATGTCCCCATGTAGGATTAATATTAAGACAACCATGTCATCTCCAATTCAAAATGGACCATAAAGCTTAAGCCCTTTAAAATTGAAATTCTCATAAATGATGTAGCGTTAATCGAGTACTTTATCTGGATAAAATATAGGAAACAAGAAAAGAGTCATATGAAAATTCTAGGATATATAAAGCCAAGATGAAGGCCTCTTGAGATAAAATTGAACAATCATAGAATTTTATGAAAGTGGATAGTATGTGTTGGAAACTTAGCATCAAGATGGGATGGTCCCTTACATTTACTGGATTTTTAAAATGTAAATAAGTGATTATTTATGATAAAAAGACTGAAACCCTTATACTTAATCCAAATCTTCATCTTCAGAAAGTTAATTATTGGAATTATTTTACTTAATTAACTAATTGTTATATTTATTTCCAGCATCTTCTTTATCAACGTTTTTCATGAATCTGTATATTTTCTACATTGAAATTTTCTTTGTTTAGCGTTTATTTTTTATTTTCCTCACATATAATCCTGGAAGATTCAACTGTTTTGAGCAAACAGATGGCCTCTACAACTCCATAATAGAGACATAATAAACGAAGAAGAGTGGCTACTCCTTGATTTACAGTTCTTTAGTTCCCAAATTTGTTATCATTCTTCGAGGACCATACTCAAAATAGCTGGGGGATTTCTTTCATGTATCAAATAATTTCCAATTTTAAACTTCATCTACTGGCCATATTTGGGCTAGAACACGGCTTCTATGATAGAAACCCTAATTTTGTGAATACCTATTATGTTTTGCATGTCACCTTGAAATTGCATCGACTACTAATTTAAAGATTACCACATATCCCCAGAGAACCATCATCTCTAAGTAATAGACTGTTTTGATGGATTCTCTTTATAATGACCCAACATGAAATATGTTTATAAATACGTACAGATCACCATGTCATGTCAATGTGAATGTGAGAATGTCAATTTTATTTTTGTTACATTTTGCTTGTATCTTATCTTCAAAAACATAATATTTTGGTAAATGTATAGACTAATGAAGAATTATATTTTTGTGAACAAATAGGGAAATCCTAATTTGAAAAAAAAAATTGTGCCATCTGCCATCTGAATGGAAATGTTGTTTTGTACATTGCAGCATTAAACAATGAGTTGAATGGATATAGCCAGTGATTAATTAATTTTATTTTTTTAGATGTAGCATGTGAGTAATATTTAGGCATTGTTATTGTTAAACATCACCAATTTTCAGTAGCATTTTTAAACTATGATGTTAGAGGCAAGAGAAGGCACATAACTCGAGGATCCATTGAAAATTAATTTGATATTTGAAATGAAAAATCCAACATATTATAATGGTGAGGTGTGTATGATGTATGATGGTGACTTTTCTGATTGGTCCACATAGGTCTGATAAAAACTTAACTAACTCAACCACATACAAAAGAATAAAGCAGGCCCTAAATGATACCTGAAAATATCCCCCATTTTTAAATTTTGCAATAAAAATTTTGAAAAAAATAATATCATCAAGAAAAATTCATGCTTTAATAATTTAGGGCACAAACTGTAAGGATTGTATAATCCATTGAAAGCCATGTGTTCCATCCATGGCTTGTGTTCTAAGACTTGGCGGCAAGAAAGCATTCTGTCTATAATGTTTTTCACCAAGAATGTGTTCATGGGATCAAGGAGCATAGGGATTGGTTTCCATAAATTTATTTTAACGGAGATTTTCATTAGGATAACAGAGGGAAGTCTTAAATATTAAAGTTCAAGAGATATGAAACACAATGTTTTCAGCAAATTATTAATTACTACATTAACCTAATTTTAGTTCAAAATGAAAAAAATCCATGAGGAGCTTGTAATAGATTTCAGCAGCTATTGTTATGCTATGGCTCAGTGTAAGGCCCCAAAGTATGCAACATTCCTGCAAAGAGGCCTGCATACTAACTGTGGTGACATGTCCATGTGATGGACTCACGGTTTTTAGACAAAGTCCTTAAGTGCAGTACTACAACACGCACTATGGGTGGTGATGCCTAATCGTGATCTTTTAGGCCATCGCCCTTATGGTGCGCGTGCCCGCCAACGCTTAAAATTTTTAACTACCTCTTGAATAGTTGGCTAAAAGCATTATGTGTTTCATATCTCATAGACCAAGCGCACCATTAATTATGGATGAAAACATTATAATCTTTTACGCCAAGCGCTACGCTTGTGTACAGGACACGCAGGTTGGGCAGCAGCGCCGCGGTTGTGTGCGGAGTCGTGCGGACGTACTTTGCAGAGAGTGTGTGCAGGGTGTAGGGCAGAAGACATTCCAAAATGAGACTAAGGCATTGGCGCACAGGACCACAGTGAGCGCTAAGACGGTGCCGATGGCGCCCGGGCATACGGTGTACGATAAGTATAAGCACGGGTGCTGGTGGCGCATGGAGCGTCAAGGCTGGGATGGGTGGCGGATGGCCGAGTGCCATGCCCACAGGTGTGCGGCGTCTGACTGGGGGTGTGTCTCTAGTGGCAAGGCCGGCGGGTGTGCGGAGCAGTGGGCCTCAAGGCAGAAGACTGACACTACCGAGGTGCTTGGTGCCTCATCTCGTTACTTCGGTATATTCCCTCATCTTCCCCATGTAATGTCCATGACTACAATGTAACCTAATTACAATATGAATGCAATGACACTAATCCTGTACGGGGTTGTGTCCCCACCTTCTCCTTAAACCCCTTCTATGCAATCTCAAGCTATTGTGAAGACTCCCGCTGCAAGAAAGCAAGGCAACTCAGTGTTATGCTTCCAGAACTGAGGCTGACACACGTTAGATTCGAGCATTGTTCTTAGCTCAGGATTTGACTGTGTGGCACTCAATGATAAGTCCAAATTTAGATTTTCTTTTTATCTGAACTTGGCCAAACATTTTATGTAATTTTATTTTAAATACTTTACATTAAATAAATGGGAATTCAGGTTTAGATCCACATGGAGGCAGTAGGCTTGTTGGACTAAAGACAAATGATGATTTCATGTGATTGAAATGTGACAGAACATACATATGTTCACTCATTGGTCCATGACATTTATCTTCATCCTAATCATCATCATCCGTTTATGTTTCATCATAGTCATGATTTCCTCATCAGTCTTGTTACATTATTCATCTGCGATAAAAAATGAACTGATGATGGGCATACGAATGATGAAAGGATTAAATAATGTAAGATCTCCCACCCGATGCCTTCTTAACACTCCCTTCCAAAGCCTTCCTCACCTCTTCAGGTTGTCACCATCATTATCCCTCACTGCCAGTTGTTTGCCTCATGCCGCCTCACCAAGCTCTTTGTCGGTGTCGTCCCTCACTGCATGCTGCAACCTTTTGAATGAGGTACTAATCTCTTCTTGAAATTCACTTCTAAACCTGGCTACATTCGTTGGCATGAAGTAGTTTGTCTTCAATTTACTTCTCTCTCTTTCTTCCAACTCATACCACCGTCTTTTAATGATTTTTAGATAGCTACATTCATATATATGTCAAACAAACATTATTTATGTATATAGAGGAGCTTTAACAATTACCTTCATCATTTGAGCATTGGATGACCAAAAGCTATAGATGTTCAATTCAAGTGAATGCATTGATTGAATGTAAAATATTCACTTCTAATCCTTTCTGCATATGATGTCATGAAGGAGTTTGCCTTCGATTATGTTCTCTTTTTCCTCTAACTCAACCCACATAAATTATCTGAAACTCATCATTGTCATTTTATTTTTTTGGTTTTGTTCTCGTTATGATTATTTTTTAGAGTCAATTTTACGTAATTTTTCCCTTCAGCCATTAGAGTTTCTATCCATGAAACTCTTGTTATGCATATATAGTCACATCCAACCTGTCATTATGTTTGACTTAAACCTAATCCTTCTTCATCGCATCTCCTTGTCATAGACTAGATAATTGTCCTCAATTGGATTATATTCCCTTCAATCTTAAATTCATTTCATTTTTTTTAAAATGCATACATGAGAAAATTCACTTTTTGAAATAGAGTAAATTTTATAGAATATGTTGGCCCATCATGATGATATGAGCAAATGCATCAGTTAGTTGATGTAGTAAATGATCATATTGCTACCTGTGAAGGGCATAATAAAAATAAAAGGACGCCACATAGACAAATATTTGAGTACTTCACACTAGTGGGCAATTCAGAGTACATATGTGGTATATGTTGTGGCATAAACTCTGCAAACAAATTGTTCTTTTAATGAACTAAAGATAGAGCACAAATGTTTTTTGGCCGTATCTGCATGAAATTCATCATAAGCTACACAATGAATTCAAAGACATAGTGAGTTTAAAATGAAATTTTGCAAACCTATTTGCCAACTTGATAGTGACAAGATATTAATACATTGGCTTCACTCTAGAGAGTGATAACGATGAGATTCTATGGCTTTTCATCTGTAATTTACTGCCGTGGTCATTCATTGACTCGAAGGGATTTGACAAGCTTAGCAATTCAGAGAGCAAGCATGTAATGTGGGCAATTAAATAGATTGGAAGAGAGAGTACACTCAATTAAAGGTTTCCCTAGTGAATAGATTCAAAGATGTATACGGTGTGTCCATCACGTCAAACACTTAAACTATGCAGAACGATTATGCCCTTTAGACGTAACCACCCATTAGATTGATGTTGATTGAAAGCTTAAAAAACAGTTCCTTGCCCTACGTCATCTTGAAGATAACAAAAAATGTGAATATAATGAGTCAGCTCATTACCAAGGTTGCAGAAGATTTCAAGCTTTAATCCAAGGTGTGATAAAATCTTATTATTAATATTAATAAATATTAAAACTATGAATATCTCAATTTCCGCTAACATGAAGGTCTCTATTATTACCTACAAAAATGTTGCAAACTAACATGCAAGTCCATGTTGGCAACTAGATTGGAGCTTGTAAATATGATACTTGCCGTTGAACAACATGTGCCTTATATCTTGAACTTGATTGCGCAATCAGACCTTACAAGCATCTGTGTGACTCAAATGGACAACGAGCAGTTCATGTTTGACAAAGAGAGAGACACCATTAACACCCATATTGAGTTCATGTACTTCTAAAAGGTATCACCACTTCACCATAGAAGAAGGCAATGTGCGCATAGATATCCAAGAATCTTACAATGTCAGACACCAACAAATTCAAGATGGAGTGACTGACTAGTTGGAACTTGATGTACACTATGTTGCATGGTGCCATAGAGAAGAGGGAGTTTCTTGACCAAATGGCACATGGAATCATATATATGAGTCCAAATAATTACACCATTGAGCTATAGGAGTAGGCCTTGTTGGAGAATGTTTGCAGCATATGACAACCATTTCTCAAGGCAACATATTATATAAGTATTTCAAATATTGTTGCTACCACCATGGTTATTGCCATAATCAATAGTATACTGACACAAGTTGATGATGTTTTGGACCAGTTCAACATGGACTGGTAACCATCATACTCCTTCAAGGACTCTAAGGATGATCAAGAAGGCCAAGGCAAGCATCAAACCCATATCGAAAGCATAATCCATTCATGAGCTTGAGGCAGATATCTCTTGGCCTTGTACTAGGGATTGAAGATTAGGCTTTAAGGGCATTTTAGTACAATGCTTTAATGTATGTTTTGATGAATGTTCAAAGTAATGCATGTCTCAATAAGGGTTGTGATCAAAGCACAATAGGTCCTCAGTCAAATACTTGTTCACCATATGGTTAAACTAAGTAGCCTTTTAATATAACTAAGAACAATCTTAGTTATATTAAAATGCTACTTAGTTTGACCATACGGTGAACAAGTCAAATCATGTATTTAGGACTTGTATTTTCTATGACATGAAGATAAACATATTTTCTAACACTGTTCAAATATTTGTCTAAATTTGACTCATTCGATTTGTCTAATAACTTATTTAAATTACTAATTACTACCTTAGAGTATTTAAGGCTCAATATACTGATGATTTAATGAAAATTAGTCACACAAAGATATTAGTATCAAATGTCGATATCGTGATTTTTTAAACATACCTAAAAGTTTCAGATTATTTTGAATCTGAAATCCTTGGCATAACTGCTAGTTTTTACTCTTAACACTTGAAAAATATTTTGAACTTATGGAAAAATAGTAAATATAAAAATTCAAAATTAAAATGATTATTGCGTTATATTGTGTAACCATAATTGATAAATATGATTGTTGGACTGTTCCAAATTACTATTAGGCCCTTATGGATTTCTTAGTCCATAAATACAATTTTGAGCCTTAATTTCAAACTCCCTTCTCCTTGCCCTTTGAAAATCGTAATCCAAAAGATAGAGAGATCTTTCAATCCCAGGAGCATTTTCAAGCAGATTTTTAGCATTCTTTGAAAAGATCATTTATTGTTAACATATATCCAAGTCCACAGAACTTAGAATCATGGTTTTTGGTGCAGTTCAAGGTTCAAAGGAAATAAGGCTGGCCTTCAAAATTCTCACATCCTCGACCTTGTGATAATTTTACAATATTTTAGCATAATATTTATAATGATTTTGAGTTTTGGTTCAACAATAGTTGCTAATATCCATATAAAACCAAAGAACTTACAATCACATCATTGGTTTGAGATTTGAAAGAATTTTACAAGGGTTTTTAGTTGGGCACAAAGGAACCGAGTGGTAAAATAAGAACGTGGGAAGTTTGATCTCTAGAGATTTATCTGAGTTGACAGTTGAGGAAAAATTGTGAAAAATTGGGTTAAAAATATTTCTAGGTAAAATCATCACATTTGTTGCAGGAATGAAAAAGATATTTGAGTTTAAGCACCAAAGGTCAAAATGTAAATCAAAGAACTTCGTCCAAAGAAAACATGGAGGAGAAGATGACTTGAAGAAAGAATGACCACAAATAGGGAGGTATTACTATAGGAAAGTCATAGTTACATTCATGAATTTTTATCTCTGAATTAATAAATTTCGGATCCAAAAATATTCATGTTGAAATGCATGAATTTGGTCCTTGTCTTGAATATTATTTAAGGAGTTTTCATACTAAGTGTTGCCGAGGAGAAGATATTGTTCATAAATATATTGTTCTTGCTAGATCTTTTTGGCCCGTCAGGTTAAGGCTTTGGGGGACAAGTTGAAGTAGATCAAGCAACGTCATCCCATGGAAGCCTTTGGATGTTTAGGATGACAAATTTTCATCTACTTTTTCTTTTTATTGGTATCTTTGTTCAGCCCTATTTCCAGGTATTTTACTTGGGGGCCATTCAGACAAACATAGTTAGGGCACATCATCGCCTCGGGACAGACACCCCTAAACAACATTACAGATTAGCCTAAGCTATCTAAAAATAATAATCGTATCTCCCATTTCCTCCATCTTATTTCTTAGGTAGAAAAATCCAAGGTTAATTAAAAATAAACAAATAATATAGATGGATAACCTAATTCAACCCCCGCTCGCTTTGGTTATCTCGTACTTAGTTAAACTAACAGGGGACATCAAGAACCCTTTGCAATGACGGATGGACAACAATGTGTGATCTTATCCACATCTAGCAAAGTTGGAAATGGAGTACCTCTTTGTGCCAACAACAAGTGCACAAATGGAATGGTTCTTCTCATTAGTCTATAACATTGTGCCATATAAAGCTATTGTGTACGTTCCACAATTGGATGTGATCCTCAACCTCATCTAGTGAGAAAATGATATTTATTTGTCCGAGAATATGGGCAAATTCTTCCAAAGCTATTGATCGTACTTATCTAATGTACGACATTATTTTAATTTTCATCTAACTCTACTTCTCTTGGTCTTATAACATCCTTTTATGAACAAGGTCTACGCATTGAGCTTCCATAAGCAGTCCTCCAATCAAGACATCCTTTCTAAGTCAACCTTGCGATTTCATTTTTTGGGTTTAAGATGTGTTTTCAGTTGTAACATTTTCATCACTTTATGAACAAAAATGGGTCATTTGAAGAGTCTAATTTTTAATGTCGACAACATTTATCCCGTGGCCCATGAGAGTCATCCTTGTCATTAACATTCATCATGTTCATTGATCGTTGTAATTGTTGGGGTCTTGCCATCGTCAATCCTTGTAATCCCTGTCATTTGCAGTCATCATCCCCATGATTGGCCGTCGTCTTCCATTGTCCCTATCATTGGTTGTCAGCATCCCTATCATACAAGGTAATCATCCTTGTCGTCGTTGGTTGTAATTCCAATTGTTGATGATCATCGCCCCTGTCATTGGCGTTCATCATCCCCATCATTGATGATCATCTTTTACATCATTGACAGTTATCATTCCACTATCAACAGTCATTGCCCCTATTGTTGGCCATTGTCGTCTCTATCATCATTAGTTGATTATCTCGTTGTCAACAATCATTGTTCCTTGTCATCATTAGCGCTCATTGTGCCTACCATCAATAGTCATCATCCCTGTTAGGAAATTTCATCCCCATCATTGGCGAATGTCATCCTTGTTGTCAGCATTCATTATCCCCATTGTCAGTGATCATTATCCTTATCATTGGCGACCATCATCCTTATTGGCAGAAATCATCGTTCACATTGTTGGTTGTTGTTGTCCTCATCATTGACAATTGTCATCCCAGTCATCAGCAATTGTTGTCCTTGTCGGTGGCGGTCGTTGTCCTCTTCGTCGATGATGGTTGTCCTTGTCATCATCTGTGTCATAGATGGTTGTCATCTCATCACTGATGATCCTTATCCTCATTGTGGATGGTCATTACCTGCACCATGGGTGACTGTTGGCCTTCTCCTTCATGGTTTTTAGCTATATCTTTGGTCATTGTCATCTGTTTCGTTGATAATCGTCATCCCCTTAAGCAATAGTAGTCAGCCATGGATGCCACATGCATCATTTATGGTCAGTGACATCCTTCGTCTCCATCATTGATGGTTGTCTTTTGGATCATTGACCATCATCATCCCCATTATCTCTATGTACGAAGGTACTTTTATATCTATTTATTTTCAAAATATTTATTCATCATTATAAACATCATGAGTCATCTCCATCATTCGTACCATCATTTTCTTCATTAGTCATTTGTGACAAATGATTGATGACCAAACTCAATTTGTTCAGTCATTGATCCATCGCTCTACATGATGGCAAATGGTGAATTTGAATGAAAGAGATGATGGTGTGTCATCCATTCAACAAGCCTAGGAGGCATAAATCAATCTCTCTATCTTAATTTAAGAGAAAGGGAGAGAGATGATGATATTTGAATGGAAGGAACATGGAAATGCAGAAATCACATTAGATTGACCTAGAAGTTGGAACTTATGTGGTTTTTCTACACATCCTATGGTAACAAAAGTAGATAGGAAATGATAGCTTAGGCACGACCTAGATACAAAAAATACAAAGATCCCAAAGATTGAGATGTGGATGCGTATAGGAGAAGACATAGAGGGCAAAAATAATTGAGGCGAGGTGAATATAAGACACCAAAGGGTACTATATAAAGATACATCTATTGATATTATTGTCATTTATCTCCTCTCTAGGTCCAAATTTTATGCCCATACCGGACATTCTACAACACAATGAGAAGATGGAACATAAAGAAAACACTTTATTGATAACATCAAGAGGTTCAGAAGCTTGGATCTTGGATAGCCTTATCCTAATGTAAAACCTCTCATAGGGCTCATCTAAGATGAGGAGAGATATTGGATTTTCATTCCTTAAATAGCTCCTCTCTTCTCCTTTGAATTATCTTTAAGGCAGTCCACACTTCCCTCTTGTCATGGCTCATGGATTGGAATTCTAATTTTCCTCCTTTTGGGTGGAATCTCAAAGGTCATAACCCGGGGATATTTCTTCATTTAACTCCTTCAATTGCTTATGGGTATCCCCATGTGTGCATTTGTCCACCCTTAGCCCAATAATATGCAAGATCTTGTCTCTAAGGCCCAATAAATGTCTCCAACCAAATGTTTCTTTATTTAAATTCCTGAATACTAAAAAATGCTCATCAATTAAAAATCTGCTAGAATTTTTAGAATCATGGTTAAGGTTAGACATGAAATCACTAGCAAGAAGATTACGTGGGAATTATCTTTGTAAGATACTTGGACTTATTAAGAATCAAATGACATGGGTATTTATCGTTTTCATAGTAATCGTCCATATTACTTAAAAATGATATTTTGTGAAAGTGCATTAATATTCAAGATTTATTGCTAATAGCTGATGAAATTAAATGCCTTGGAACCCAATAAAACTTCAAATGTTATGTTAAGTTCATTGAAATACGCAGTGTTCATCATTATTCATGCACGATGTTTACAATCGAATCCAAGAATCAATGCACTGATTAATTAGTTATCAGGAGATCATAATGCAGTGATTATTTGTCTTTAATAATTAACCTTAAATGTTTATATTTACAGGATAATTTAGAAGTTCATTTCAACATCTTTATAGAATATCACTATCTTTTCTCACTCATACGAAGGGTATGCTTTATCTCATAACCATTAGCATGGAGGTTCTATGGAGAGATAATGGATGTCATATAGAGAAAATTTTCACTGAATTGATAGGTATGAATCCCCAAATGCTTTTATACTTAAATGTGAATTAGTTTGACTGATTTCATGTTTGATTAATTGATCCTCAAACTTGAGACACAAAGACAGACACACTATGCACGGGTGGCTGTATTATGACTATGATCTATGAGCCCAAATTATTTGGATAACTAGTGGTTTTAGGTTATGTGCAGCAACAAATCGAATATGATACTTGAATGATAATGAAGGATCATTCGAAAGGATCATTCTACATCGATATGATTGGAGACAGACTTAAGATGATGCTATCCAACTCTTGGTTACTGTAGCATGCATACCAGAAATAGGGTTCTCTAATGATCTCCTAACGCATCAGTCTACCTAGGTTGACAGATTAGTGTTTGACAATTGTACATGCCCTAAGCCATCATTGGGGTGTCACCTAAATGAATAATTAATAATATTTAGTAATTAGTGATGGAAGGGTTCCATGAAAGGTTTAGTAGAGTCTTTTCCATATAATGTAGCACATGGTGTATGTAGCATGTAACCTCACATGTTGGCGAATCAACCCATTGATTGGGTTAAATATATAATCGATCAATTTAACAACATGTATATGTATATATATATATATTGTGTGTGAATCAATAGTTTTTTATTAGACTATGCGTAAGGTGACTATATCATCATTTGTTTTTTAGTTTTAAATATTTCATTTTGGTTTGTTTTATTCCGTGGCACCTTGTTTTGGATCGTCGATCATGGCCCAGTGATACTTAAAGGTGTTTACTCATGATGATTGAGCTACAACAATACACTTTATGAAGACATCTATGGCCGTATCTCCACCATGAGAGGGCCAAAAACGTATAAAAATATCATAGAATTTCTCTTACTTGTAAGCTGAGAGAAAGAGGTAGTTTTGAGATCCTGATAGTTTTTCAATGGTAGTCTTGAGTTGAGTAAAGGCTAGAGACAGAACATAGCTGGAGAACTTCATATTGAAGGAACATAACCCCTGATCCAGTCAGCATACAAGTATCCAAGAAAGAACTATAAATGTGATTTTTTGCCATCATTTCAACATTTTCTTAATTCAGATTTACTCATTTCACACATTTAAATCTTATTCGATAACATCATCTGTGCCCAATCCCCACTGTAATCCCTTCATCCATCTATTACATTGCGCCATACTCCACCAAATCCTTTTTAAGAAAAGTTCTAGATCCATAAATCTATTTCTCATACTCCATAACTGTATCCTTCGTATCTCTCTCTCTCTTACACTTATCTCTCTACCCTCTATTCCCTCATATTTCATATGAATTTTCATAGTCACATTTTTATCTCACATCAATCGATTCATTGTTCATTCTTATTAAGATCCATGATTGTATAATCGCATTATCCATGCCTAATCCCCTCTACAATTCCATTATCCACCAAACCCATTTAACATATAGTTCTACATCCATATATCTATCTCTACTATATAACTCTATCCTCCATCTCTATCTCTCTTACACTTATCTCTATACCCTCCATTCACTCATATTTCATACGAGTAATCATACATTCTTATCTCACATCTATTCCTTCAGTGTTCATTATTAATAAAGATCCATGATTGTGTTATCACATCATCCATGCCTAATCCCCACCATAATTCCATCATCCATCCATTACATAGTGCCATAATCCACCAAATCCATTTTAAATATAGTTCTACATCCATACATCCATTATAAATATAGTTCTATGATTCATCTCTCTCTTACATTTATCTCTCTACCCTCCATGTCATCATATTTCATATGAATATTCATACTCGTATCTCACATCCACTCATTCATTGTTCGTTATAAATAAAGATCCATGATTGTATTTATATTTAAAATTTAAATCAAATGTGTAGTTCTACATCCATACATATATTTTAAATATAGTTCTATCATTCATCTCTCTCTCTCTCTCTCTTACATTTATCTCTCTATCTTCCATGACATCATATTTCATATGAATATTCATACTTGTATCTCATATCCACTCATTCATTGTTCATTATAATTAAAGATCCATGATTGTATTTATATTTAAATTTTAAATCAAATGTGTGCGCTTCAGTATTTAACGAGCAGAGCTGGGGTTTTAAAATCCTTCAACCCTAACTGACAACTTCGTCTCTCCTTCTCCTCCAAATCCATGGCGATGGCGGGAATTTGAGCTTCTCTCTACGCAGGAATGGCCGTTCGACGTTCTTCCTCGTAAGCATGCTCGCCTGCTGCAAGAGATGCCGACGCTGGTGAAGAACAGTAGTTCTTCCGCAGGTAATTTTGATCACGGAAGTGTTCGGTAGTGATGACGAGATGGAGTTCTAGGTAAATGCCTCTTGGCGTTTTTTTGTTATTTACCTTGATTAATATTGTTTTTTTCTCAATCTAGGAGGCTGCGTGGTTTTGTGGCGAGTAGAAGCGCGTTCGCATGGCTGTGCAGCTGCGTAGGATTTTTGGGATAGGTCATTTGCAGGGAAGTGCACTGTTTGGACCTTCTCGGTTGCCTCCAGGGATGGTAATTCAGTGATTTCGTTCGCGTTTGTGAATTTCTTTGAGTTTTCGTGATTTCTTTGATTTTCAGTGATAAACGAATGATTAAATATTGTAGAAGCTGAACACGAAGATTGAACAAAAATTTAAATTTTAGAATGTTACATGTTAAATGTTCTTGCTGTCTGCACGTGAACATATCTTTGCATGAACTCGAAATTTGTATAGCGTGGAATGTGAAGTGCTTTCAGTCGTATAATCCTGCTTAACTCTCTTGATTTTCGAATTTGGTTTCTCTCTCTCACATTTAGAGATTTTGGCAGTTGCATTGCAGGTCATTTCAGAGCTTGACACGGAGCAGATTAAGATTAGTGAAATCGATTCAGCAAAAGACTTCAAAAAATATGGGTAGCATTTTTGCTAGAATGGATGCTGGCTTTCTTTCCATTCATCCCAATCTGAGCATCAGATTCATGAATATCACGCGGATCAGTCAAGAACATGCGCCAGGCATGAACAGCTGTCGATTTTTTTCATCCAAGATCACAGCAAAGTCTCAAGCTAGGGTTAGCCCGAAGGTTGGTAGGCCCCACAGAGAGGTTCCCTTAATCCGGAGTTCTCTAGTGCAGTTGTTTCAAGAGCGCCAGAAGCAGTCGAAGAAGCTCTCATCTCGCCATGGCGTGGCCGCTACCACTAAGGCTGCCGAGACGACAGAGGTCGTGGTTGATGCTCCTGCTGTAAAGAAAAGGGCCACCAGGGCAAAAAAATCAATCTCAGAAAAAAGTGAAACTCAAAATTCGGAAGAGCCAGCAAGCCAGCTCAAGAAGAAAAAACAAAAGGAAACAAAGAGCAGTGATGAAGTTGGAAAGGTGAAGTCTACTGTTGAGAAAGTTAAGAAGGTAAGCCGTAAAAAATTGCAAAAAACTCCTGCAGAAGTGGATTCCGAGGTGAAGAAGACTGTGAAGAGGAAAACCAAAGAGAGCGGGGATTCTACTCCGAAGGGTGTCAGGGAAGTGAAGAATGGGGGAAATTTTCAGATGGGGAAGAGGGAGATGAAACCTCTCTACCCACCCACCGGTAAATCAGTCGTGGTTGTAGAATCTGCTACCAAGGCAAAGGTTATACAGAATTATATTGGAGATATGTTTGAAGTGATTCCTAGTTATGGGCATGTTAGGGACCTTGCCGGAAGGTCGGGATCTGTACGGCCTGATGATGACTTCAGTATGGTCTGGGAAGTTCCGTCGGCTGCATGGACCCACCTGAAGAGTATTAAGGTCGCACTTGACGGGTATGGTGGAAATTACTATTTTTTTTTTCCTTTTTAGAGATTTTTTGTTAATTTTTTTTTGAAGAGATATAGCAGAGTTCACACAAAATCAGTAATCCTCCCGTTGTGATGTATAGATATGAATGCTTAGTATACAAATGGCCTACATGACTTCCCCGTGCCCTGGCAATGGGCAATGGGCCATTAAGTACATAAATATGAACGTTTTTGCTAGCTTATTGCAATTACATTAGTTTTGCCACTATCATAACTACGAATCCCATGGCATCCACTAATTTTATCTTGTTGTATTGAAATGACATTCTTTTAATGTTATATATGATCAGAGGATCTCGACAGACAATATATAACTTCGAAATCTAATTGAAAAAATTGAAGCCTTTAAATGATCAGTTTTACCTTTTAAGGCAGAACATTTTGTCGTCTTATCCTAGGAGAAGCCTGTAAAGGATTTTCATGAGACGCCAGTTGCTCTAATGCCCATATGGTACTGCATTATACTTGTGGGTTTGCCTATCTGATCTTAGATATGTGTCATGAAAATCTCTTTATATTTATTTATGACATTTCTTGCTAGCTTTTATTTCACGATTAAAACTAAAAGTGGCATTCTATCAACTTGTATTCTCCTGTTTAAAGCAAGAATCTCCCTCCCTTCCCTCACCCAAATTAATGCTTCTTTACTTTCATACATGGTCAGATGAACTCAACTGGGCGTTAGATAAATTCGACATCTCATTGAAGAAATCAAAAGCTTTGTAACGGCTAGTTTGACATTTTTATGGGAAAATTGTCATCGTCTCCCCTTTTTATGCCTTCATGACCACGGGGGCACTGTCTTATACTCATTTCACGGCTTTGTTTTTTTTTGTAACCGCTCCTCATAATCTTTGAATCTTAAATATTTTCCAGAGTGGATAACTTAATACTTGCATCTGATCCTGATCGCGAAGGAGAAGCTATAGCGTGGCATATTATTGAGATGCTAGCACAGCAGGATGCCCTGGGTGAAAACATAAATGTCTCACGTGTGGTTTTTCATGAAATAACGGAGACATCCATCAAGAACGCCTTGAAGTCTCCCAGGGACATTGATGCAAACCTGGTAAATGCTTATCTTGCTCGGCGTGCCCTTGATTATTTGATTGGATTTAGCATATCTCCTCTACTATGGAGGAAGCTGCCCGGGTGTCAGTCAGCTGGGCGTGTTCAATCAGCCGCATTAGCTCTAATTTGTGACAGGGAAATGGAAATCGATCAGTTTAAACCCCAAGAATATTGGAGCGTGGAAGTTGAATTTGGAACCAGTGGTTCATCAATTTTTTCGCAGTTAACTCACTTTGATGCCAAAAGGCTGGACCAGTTGTCCATATCCTCAAATAATGAGGCGGATGCAATCAAGGAGGCAATACATTCATCCAAATTTACTGTTGTGGCATCGAAGACAAGCAAAATCCAGAAAAACCCTCCGATGCCATACATCACATCATCTCTTCAACAAGACGCTGCTAACAAATTACAATTTCCTGCTGCATATACTATGAAGGTAAATTGTTATCACATTTTCTTGAAATGCTTGTTGGAAATTTTCTTTTATTTTTTCACCACATGTACTTCACTCCCAATTCTTAAATCTAAGAGTTCTTACCAAAAAAAGAATAAGTGTTTAAAACTGGAAGAGGTAGGCTATATGTTTTTTGTAACATACGTCTGTAAAGGAGTCAGTCTTCTCCATTTTACACTGCCTGCCATTATGGACGACATTGGATGTCCGTTTCCGAACATTTACATGCTCTTGGAAGACCTGAGCTCCTTGTTCAGCCAACTTGCATATTAGCTTTGAGGGTAATTAATTTGCGTATCATACTCCTTATCAAACCCCATACGGAAAGGAGATAGAGTGCAGAAGTGAGAGAAAGAGAAGTAGAGAGAGGAGAGTTGACTGGCATTGGACTCTGATAGACTCCAACCAAGAATCGGAGGAAACCAGAAGGAAATGAAGGAAACAATCGAAAAATAAGCATTAAGTACTTGAAGATGTCCACAAGAAACAAATTGATCAACAATCTCGCCACTCTGGGAACATCCCTCTCCAGAGGGGTCCTTCTCCAAACTACGTTTTCCCTGCTTTAACTTCAGTTCCTGCCCTCATATATATGGCTGGAGGTGCTATGTTGCTTCAGTAGTGAAGCGACATGGGTGGTTTCATAACAAAATCCTGCCACCCTGGGAGTTAGACATTCAGTGGAGTGAACAAAACCAAGTTCTATCAATCAGAGGGTTTGCGTATTTAAGGGTATGCATATTTCGAAATAGAAATTGCATTAACATCCGTACCTATAACACTTCTCAAAAGTTGACATTTCCCAGGAAAGGTGCCGCCGCAGCATTCATAACTTGCAGTTCTTATATGTGGCCTCATCATCGTGAGCTGTTGCAAGCTAAATAACAGTTGAGGCGAGAAGAAAGAACTTGATGCCAAGGCAGATTCTTGTATTCGATAGGAACTTCTTTCTTTATTAAAGACCTTGCAATAATAGCTGGTGCAATTTCATATAGTTTTTTTTATGTACAAATGAAAAATGTTGCCATCTTTTCATGAAAAATCCACAAAGTTCGTACAAAATTGTAGTCCTTGCCCAGAAGCGGAACTGATTGAACCATTTAAGATGTCATGCTCTCAGCATCAGGATCTTGTAGTTTTGTCATTTTATCCCAAAAAACAAATTATGGTTGAGTTGACAGTGTTTCCAGTTATAGTGTTCGCTGATTTTATCAAGTTTATTTCTCCACCATAATTCCACGGATCCTGTGCGGGTAATATCCTAATTCTCTACTTAAATGGACTTGCAAAGCCAAATTATTCAATCCCCATTTCATCCAACTCGTCTATTTTTTTTTAATAATTCGTAACAATCTTCAGGTTCCTTGAGGCTAATTTATTTTCTTCCAACTCTAGAAAAAATAATTCTGCTGAGGCGTTAGGTCACTGAAAATGCCGGAATGACTGATATGACGATCTTTGTTTCTTATACTTCTTAATCTTGACATTTTAATGAATACAGTTATCTTTCTTACGTTCAATTCCATGGGAAAGTATGATAACTTTGATTTTATTCTATTATTATACATGAGCATTGTCGCCCTACAGACATTTTATATAGGTTTGTTCGCCAAAAAAGTACTCCTTTATTTCTGATAAATATATGTCATGCCTCTAGATTCTTCAAATGCCGCTGGGTCAGATGTGGTTTAGGTTCTTCAAATATAATCAATTTTACAACGGCCTTATTATCTGATGCAGCTTGCTCAAAAGCTATATGAAGGGGTCAAACTTTCAGATTCTGAGGCGACAGGCCTGATTACATACATGCGAACTGATGGCCTTCATGTAAGCGGCCTTTTGGCCCATAGTGGACTCTTCACGTTATATCCTGGATAATGTATTTTGTAGAACTTTGTTCATCTTTCCTTGGAAATATATTCTCATCTTTGCTTGGTGTTACTTTACGTAAGGCATCATTTTACTATTGGTATCGTTTATGTTAAATATCTTTGACTTCCCGTTATGTTTCTTTTAACAAGTAATTCCTTTAATATGATTTGATCATGTTTTGTAATATTATTGATACACCCTTAAATAGATGCAATTTAGGAGTAACAAAATCGAACTGTGCTCTGAATATCTCTCCCGATCACTATGGTCTCTGGCAGCTCCTTGTTTCTCGTCAAGGGGTTGAAACAGACAAAAGCCATGACTCAGTACTCTGTCTGGACCCACATCAAATACTGGCCACATTAAAATGGGTCTGGAGTCCACTTTTTAATTGATTTATTTGCCACGCGGAAAATAAATCACTTAATGATTTGGTGTTGCGTTCGCCTAATTAAGGGGATATTCCGCACGTGCAAATATTCCATTAAAGCCTATCAAAAGAAGAAAATAAATAGTATCTTCACAGCACAGCGTGCCCCTGCCCCCCAAGCATTCCTGATCGCTCTCGTGATGCTGACGGTGCTCCTCTCTCTGGGTCTGCCTGGTGGACTAGGACTGCTGGCAGTCTAGTGGTAGGGTGATATGACCCCAATGTATCTAGGTATCTTAAGTCATTCAGCCCAATAGGGGCAGTTAGGTCATTTGGATTTTATGTAATTCCTTTAAATAGGACAGCCTCCCTTGAGGAGGGTAGCCAAGAAGTATCACAAACATATGTCTGGCTCCCCGGCGATGTCCATCCCGCCGCTATCTTCCCTCCAGCGATGCCCACTCTGTCGGACCATATCTTAGGCGACGTCCACTCTGCTTGCCTTTCATCATGCGGAAGTCCATCCTGGCGTCTTCTCCTTCCCTTTCCGACTTCTCCCTGATAAGACGTGCGGGTTGGTATCAAAAGGTGAAGATAATGGACTTCAAAAATGGCGGCTCATTCGGGACTGCAGGCAAGGTTTAGTGGAGGAAGATGGCAGCCAAGGTGGGCAGAGTGAATTGTGGGACTTGGTCAGGACATAGGTTGTGGATACATAGGAAGAGTTTCAGAGAACAACAATGGACTGGAATAGAAAGTCGCTGTCTAATTCCTCTTAATAGAAAGTCTCCGGTACGAAACAATCAATTACACTTATTCCTCTTACTGAAGTACTAAGGACCGGTATTTTCGGCCTGTCTTGCTTTCTTATTCTATTTACTTCATCAACACAAATGTCTTGGCCAAAAGGTTAAGGGGTCTGGTTGGAAATCAATTACACTTATTCCTCTTACTGAAGTACTAAGCACCGGTATTTTCGGCCTGTCTTGCTGTCTTATTCTATTTACTTCATCAACACAAATGTCTTGGCCAAAAGGTTAAGGGGTTTTGTTGGAGATCTAACCGACTTTGTGAAGGCATGGAAAGTCTACTAGATCTCAGCAAGCAGTCAGCCTTCATTCCCACTAAGCTGCTGGTGGACGGCACAGTAGTTGCAGGCAAAATCCTAGTGGGATGGAAGAGAATAGGGACTAGAGGTTTCATGTGAAACGTCGATTTTGCAAAGGCATAGTATTCCCTTGACTGGGATTTTTGTGGTCTTCTATAAGGAAGAGAGACTTTCCCCTTGAATGAGTGGCATGAGTGTGGCGATGTGTTATGTCTCGTTCTTTTTCGGTCTTGATGAATGACCCCCCAGAGCGAGGGATGGATTCATCCGCGACAAGGTGTTAGTCGGATCTCCCTCTCCTCGTTTGCCGTCAGCTGTCTTGCAAGGGTTGGTGATGCAGGATGACTAGGATTGACGCGGGTAGGATAGGCTAACTCAAGTAGGGTTGGATAAAACAGTCCACAAATCAACACTTCGAACATTTAAATCCGGTGAAAATGTTGATGGTGCAGCCCCTTTCCTCGGTCGAGGGCGGGAGGACTGTCTTACAACCACCACGGTGAAAACAAAGCTTCAAATCCAATATCTCGAACAGTCACGAGAAGATCCAAACCTATTCAACTAAGTCCGACGGTGGTGGAAAAACACACGAGAAACACTGGATAGGTAATACCGACACCAAAGAGAGAAGAATGGACCTTTGGCACAAGAGAAGTGTGAAGAGGCCATGCAGAAACCTGTTGACGTGTCGTTGGCGGGAGTGAATGACGTGCGCTTCAACAGGGTGTCGGTAAACGAGGCGCGCTGATGCAGGAAGAAGGGTCTAAGGTATGTTGATGCGGAATGGGGCACTGGTAGCGGCTGCACGCAGCAACCCGTGCAGGCGGTGGTTGCATGCACTGGCGTAGCAGACGGTGGCTCCGTGCAGCGGCCGCGTGGGCGGGGGCTGCACGCCGGGCTGTGAGGGTGGGCGGCTGTCGGGGTGTAGCCAATCCTCCTCTCAGCTAGCCCATTCTGTTTAGGGTGTATGGACACATGAAGATTCTTGAAGAATTCCTCTCTGAGTTCAGTGAATATTCACATTTGTGTAACAATACTCCCTTACATTGTCTGATCTGAAAAACTTTATTCTCACGCCAAACTGGTTATGAATCATGTCACAGAATTGCATAACTATCGGTGAGGCCTTCGCTCTAGACTTCAACATATATCCTCTTAACACACGCATAGTCATCAATAAACGACAAACCACCTGTTTCCAGATAAACTAGGCACTGGGCAGCTCCCCATACATAACTGTGGATGCAATAAAAAAGAATCAAACTCCTATCACTCGAACTCTTAACATTGTTCATGCTTGGCCTATTGACAGGGCTCACAATTAAGAGCACTAACATCTACCCCATAACAGAAGGGTGGGAAAAAATGGCGTAATATTGAAAGCAGGGAGACCCATCCCCCTAGGCAGCAAATGGATCTGGTCCACAGTTCAGGTGGGCTCCTCTGAGGGGAGACATGAAATGGTGTCCTCATCCAGGAGCAGTCCACCCTCTCTTTTAACTGACGAAGTCTCCTCCCCATACACTTTGTCACAAAGAGAACAAACACCATGGTCAAGGATAAGTTGTTTAGCAGTGTCACGCTGCAATCCTCTGCAGAGATATCAAATTTACCTTAAGTCCTGGCACATGAAGAATCCCTTTGCGAACACACAGCTGACATACTCTAACATCACCGATGCTGGCCACAGCCAATACACCTCACCTTGCAGTGAGTACTGTGCAACGCTCTCATCCACCTGATCTTGGATATAGTCTCAACGAATATCCCCAAATCAGGCAAAAAATTGTGTCTCTTTCAGCTGAGATGTAGTCACACAAACTTCCTTTTGATTCTTATTCATCGGCTTCCAGCTATTGTCCTTGTTGTGATGTTTTTTCCTGCAACATACACAATACAATTCATTCTAATGGTCCTCAGACCATTGGGATAACTCCATGCTGGTGCCCTGAAGACCTGAGCCTAAAGACCCTTGGTCCTTCCAGTAATTCTTGCAATGTGCCTCTAGTATGATCCTGTGAGGGCTTGGCGTCAGTTATTTTCATGGAGAATGTTGTGGCATTGCCCTTGGAGCCTCCGGAACAAGCTTTAACCTCTTGTCCTCCTATCCCAATAGCTTAATCCAGATCAGCTATTTTCTCTCTGTGGAGAATTCAACTGCTGATGCCTTGTCCTCAGGTTGAGACTCATGAAGGAATTAAACATCCTCAGCTTCAAGGCACATTGCCTCTTCTTGCAGTTAGGATTCTCCACCAACAAGTCATTATCCATTTTCCTGCCAATTAGATTCAGCTTGCATACAAATGCCTTATCGGTTAGTTCACCCTGTCTGGGCTGGACTGCCTGTACATTCAGTTCAGATATGCGCCAGTTATATTGCTACTCAGCGCAGCTTTTGGTAGTCTCCTTCCACATAGCTCTAATTGAGGTCGCTTGGAGGAAATCGTCCACCATCTTGGACTTTTAAAGGTTTGCTGCAATGATTACCCTCTTTCTGCTGGGTTAATTTAACTGTTAGTGTCTAATGTTTTGGTGGAAAAAAGGTTGTCCCAGTTTTGTTTAGTTTCTAGCACGGTATTCCTTATTACATTGAATTCATTTAAAAGAATTATTGTCTCGTCAGCAACTTCTAATAATATTTTGATAGTTTTTTTATATGACATTATACTTGCTTTCTGGCTGGATTTGGGTCCCACGTGCTTCCTGCTGAGACTTTAAACGCTTTGATAGTCATAAATATTCCTCTGGCCCACGTCTTTAACTCTTAACTTGGATACCTTCTTTAATTGATTTCATCCGCTTAATTTTCCTGCAGATTTCTGATGAAGCTGCCAAAGATATTAATTGTCTGGTGAAAGAAAGGTAAAAAATTGACCTTTCATCCTTCCTCAACTTGGTCAGATATGACTTGATGTGATTTAACTCTATTACTCTTTGATAAGCCTTTAATTTTATTTCATCTGTATTATGAGACGTAGTTTCTTTCAAAATAAAATTAGAAGATGTAATCTCATCAAAAGATTTGATACCCGTGGACTGGGATGTGGGGTCATCATTTTTTATGGCAGATCTGTTTGCTTCCGGTGTCAAATGACCGCTACTTCTGCTTTCATCTTAAATTCACGCTGTTCATTGGTGCTTGTTCAAACGAGCGATTTTGTGTCTTAGTCTTTGATATTCTGCATTAAACTAATCGGCTGAATTGTGGCTTCTGTTTTTTTATTCTAGTATTACTTTTGTTCAACATGTTTGAAAAAATGTAGGTATGGTGAAACATATGCAGCAAAGAGTACCCGCCGCTATTTTAAGAAGGTGAAGAATGCTCAAGAGGCCCATGAAGCCATCAGACCAACTAGTATACGGAGGCTACCGTGTAAGTATTGTTTGTCTATTCTGCTTTGCGTTACTTTCACAAATGTTAGCATGAGCTGTCAATTGGTTGCTGGACAACCTGCCTCTGTGACTGTTTATTTTGATGATCAAACATACGCATCAAAATCAAGCCCTCTCAATAAATAATGTGATGTTGTTCGAAAGCTAAGAATGGGACTGCGTTTCTCTTCCTTTTTGGTTGCTTTTGGAATTTTCGTTGAACCTTGTAATGCTTGACTAAATGTCTGATTTTCTTGAGATTTCACGGTAGATGTGGTGCTATCTTTGTGGAAAACCAATGAACAAACTCATATCGTGGCTGGTCATGTTCAGTTTATGAAATCGTGTTGTCTGTCACACAACGTTGTAATTTGTAAATGTGTTTCAATGCTGATATCCGAGGCAATAATTTTGGTGGCTTCTTATCTTACAAGTTTTGTCTGCACCATTTTCATAAATAACAGCGTCCCTGGTTGGAATAATTGACGAAGACTCCCTCAAGTTGTACACTCTCATATGGAGACGGACAATGGCTTGCCAAATGGAAGCATCTACAAACGAGCTGGTCTGTTTTCATCTTCCTCTTCCAATTCGCAGAACTCCCTGATTTTTATCTTCATTTTCTGTGTGACTTGCAACTAGATAATCTAAAAGAATCCACGAATGACTTCTGTTGAATATGTTGTTTCTGTTAGCTTTCCCTTTGTACCCCTGTTTTGCTTTCTCTCTCTCACACTCTCCATATATGTACTCCTGTTATTGAACCTAGAGATGTAATGAGAATTTTTCTAGTTCTTCTCTCAAACCCATCCTCCTCGTCTGGGTTTCTTCATGGTATCAGAGTGGGGCTCTACGACCTTGCTGATCGGGCTTTGTTGATTCAACGTCTCGATTTCTCAGCGTCTGCTCGTCAGCTCGTCGTCGATTTCTCAGCTCATTGTCGGCGACCATAAGCTCGACCTAGCTCCGTTTCTCAGCGTCTGATCGTCAGCTCGTCATCGATTTCTCAGCTTGTTGTCGGCGACCTTTGCCTCGCCAGATCAATTTCTCAGCTCGTCGTCATCGGTGACCTTTGCCTCGTCGCCGTTAGCTCGTCGTCGTCATCGACAGATCGATTTCTCAGCTCGTCGTTGGCGACCATAAGCTCGACCTAGCTCCCCCACGACCTAGCTCTGCCATGACCTAGCTCGACCTAGCTTCGTCGGCGGCCCGCCACGACCTAGCTCGACCTAGCTCCGTCGGCAGCCATTTCCATTGCTCGACCTAGCTCCGCCCAAAAAAAAAAAAAAAAAAAGGAAGAAAAATCTCTTGAGCTAGGTCTGTTTCTTCATCCCAAGATCTGTGATCTTCTGGGCTTAACATCTCTTGAAGTTGATCTGCTGTCGGGATTCCTCCATCTAAAATCGGAGTATCTTATCGATGTCACCTTATGGCATCTTCTGACTCTACTATCTCCGCTGCCACTATGCCACCAGGGCTGCCTCCTCACTCATCTGAGTTGACCCCTTGGCATTATTCCCTGCCACGTATGCCATCTGAATTCTGATTCACTGGGTTGAATCTTCTTCAATGGCGTCAATATGTCCAAATTACCTTGAAAGGGAAACTCACGAAGCACCTTGTGGAAGATCCACCGTCTCCCACTGCGTCTCACTATGAGCACTGGCTCGATGTTGAAGGTGTAGTTCACCGGTGGTTGCTGGACAGTATCAGTCCAACCTATGCTGCAGAATTCCTATCCTTCAACTCCGCCAAGGAGATCTGGGACGCCGCTCAAGAATCCCACTCGAAGCGGAACAGCTTGGCCATTATCTATGACCTTGTTACTCGCTCTACGAACCTGACCCAGGGTCCACGCTCTGTTCGGGCCTATCATTTGGACCACTATATGCCCCCGACCCTCATTGGGTTGACCATGGATATGTTCTCCAGCTTCGGGTCTTCAAATTCCTCATGGGACTGAATCCCGAATACGAGTCTTTGCGCGGCCAGTTACTCCATCGGGAGAAGGTTCCTACCTTGAAGGAAGCCCTGGTGGAGGTTCAGATGGAGGAAACTCGCCTCGGCATCTTCCATTCCGAACCAACCTCGGCAATGGCTGCTCAACAGCTCGGGAGCTCTCGACATACATCCGTCCCAGCGGTGCGCCGCCGCACATGTCCTCTCCTAAGGTGTCGTCACCGAACATGAACTCCCCGTTCCAGCAATCGGCATCTCCAGGCCATGCTTCTCCTGGTAACTCCTCTATTTTCTGCAATTATTGCAAAAAGAAAGGCCATACCAAGGAGACATGTTACAAGCTCCAACGGAAGAATGCCCATCAAAGCCACTTGGTGACTCATCTTCCACATTCCTCCGGGCAGCTTATGACTCTTCCTACGTCAATTCCCGAGATACCTCAACCACCTGCTCCACCAACTGCTGAAGCCACATCTTCAAAGGTCGCCCAGCTTCGTCATGATGAAATCGATCAACTTCGCCAGCTTCTTCAATCCAAGTTAATGGACTCTACTTCCCTCGTTCATCAAGGTACACCTTTTTCTCCCACTGTACAGTGGATCTTTGATTCTGGCGCCACCGCCCATGTCTCCTCTCTCTCAGTGTTTTCTTACCTACACTCCTTCTCTTCATCCTCATCACGTCCGTACGGCATCCGGGGCTCTCCTTCTTGTGGCCGGTGTGGGAAGTGTCCAATTGTCCTCCACCCTTAGCCTTAACCATGTTCTTCATGTTCCTCGTCTTACCCTAAATCTTTTATCCCTTTATCACCTTGTCCGAGATCTTGGTCAAGCCATCCTTTTTACTCCTAATTCCTGTGTTTATCGTGATAAGGTGTCGGGGCACACGATTACACTTGCTGAAGGGCACGGTGGCCTCTACATTCTCAATTGTCCTCCACCCGCCTCTCCTTCGGTCCCTACTCTCGGCGTAGCTCTCTCCACGGCGGCGTCGCATCCTCTTTGGCTTCTTCACCGTCGCTTGCGTCATCCTTCTTTTTCTACCTTGAAACTTATGTTTCCTCGTTTATTTCATGCACGTCCTGTGGACAGATTTCTTTGTGAACCATGTCGGTTAGCTAAACACACTCGCACCACATATCCTTCCTCAGATTCGTCTTCACGTTCGACGTCTCCTTTCTCTCTCATTCACAGTAATCTATGGGGGCCTGCTCCCGTTCCGAGTGTTTCGGGTGCTCGCTATTTGGTGATTTTTGTGGATGATTTTACTCGCGTTACATGGGCATATCTTCTCAAAAATAAATCCAACCTTTCCCAAACTCTCATCTCTTTCCATGCTTTAATCCAAACTCAATTTGCTACCTCCTTCCAACGCTTCCGCTCTGATAATGCCCGTGATTACGTTAATTCCACCCTCTCCAACTTCTTCACCTCCCATGGCATTGTCCATGAAACCTCTTGTCCATACACTCCTCAACAAAATGGACTCGCGGAACGAAAATTTCGACACATTTGACACCACTCGTTCCCTTCTTCTTCACATGAATATGCCTAAATGTTTCTGGGGCGAGGCCTCTCTCACTGCCGTCCATCTCATCAACCGTCTCCCCTCTCGTGTCCTCTCTCATGTTTTCCCTATTGATGCCCTCCATCACGCCTACCCTATGGTTTCCTTGAAAACTAACCTCCTTCCCCGGATCTTTGGGCGCGCTTGCTACGTTCCTAATCGTCATCCTACTCGGGACAAGCTTGACGCTAAGGTGCTCAAATGTGTCTTTGTGGGTTACTCCTCTCATCAAAAAGGGTATAAGTGCTACCATCCTTCTACTAATCACTTCATTGTCAGCAAAGATGTCACCTTTAACAAATCCACTCCTTTTTATCCTTCTTCTTCGTCTTCCTCTCCTTCCTCTTCTCCGTGTGCTGACTCCCTGGATTTCCTTGTACCCCTTCCATCTTTCTCCTTATCTCCACTCCCTGGACCATTTTCAACTCCTTCTCCTCCTTTGGTTCCTCCCTCTAAATTTGATGGCACCACATACCATCGCCGTCTATGTCCCCTCTTGCCTGTTCCTGCCCCGACACCTCCGTCATTATCCACTCCTGATCCGATCCCCCCTCCTTCGGGTGATGATCTTCCCATTGCCCTTCGCAAAGCCACTCGCCAATGCACCTCCACTCCTTTATACCCGTTAGCCAATTATCTTTCTTCCCCTCGCCTCTCTCCATCCTACTGTGCTCTTCTTACCCGTCTCGATTCCATCGCCATTCCGAAGACTGTGGCTCAAGCATTGGCCTCCCCTGACTGGCGACGTGCTATGGACGAGGAATTAGCTGCCTTGGATAAGAATCGGACATGGGATCGGGTGTCTTTACCGTCTGGCAAGCACCTCGTTGGCCGTCGATGGGTCTACACCGTCAAATATCAGTCCGATGGCACTCTTGAGAGGTACAAGGCAAGCCTTGTGGCTAAGGGCTATACTCAACAATTCGGTGTTGATTATCTGGAGACATTTGCTCCTGTGGCTAAGATGAACACGGTTCGTCTTCTTCTCCCCCTTGCGGCTCATCACAACTGGCCTCTTCAACAATTCGACGTCAAGAACGCCTTTCTTCATGGTGATCTCCATGAGGAAGTTTATATGGCCTTGCCTCCTGGTTATGTGGCTCCCCCTTCGACTGTTCCCTTGGTGTGCCGTCTCAAGAAGGCCCTTTATGGCTTAAAGCAATCTCCTCGGGCTTGGTTTGGTCGTTTTACGCACTCTATGACCTTATTTTGCTACTCTCAGTGCAATGGTGATCATGCACTTTTCTACCGTCATTCCACGTCCGGGGGAGTCACCATCCTTCTTGTGTACGTGGATGACATCATTATTACCGGAAGTGATTTGCAGGCTGCCGCTCAATTGGCGACTTATCTTGCTGGTGAGTTTGACATTAAACATCTTGGTGTACTCCGGTACTTTCTTGGCATTGAGATCCTCTTTGACTGGGATTTTCCTTTGCCAACGGAAATATATTACTAATCTTCTTCACGAACTTGGCAAGGCGGACTCCCAACCTCTTCCTACTCCCATCGAGGTGAACCATCGGCTCTCTCTGGGGGATCACGAGGAGGCAGTTGATCAAGGACGGTATCAACGCTTGGTCGGGAAGCTGCTTTATCTCACTCATACACATCCTGACATTACTTATGCTGTTGGCGTCTTAAGTCAATTTATGCATTCTCCGAAGGCCTCTCATATGCATGCTGTCAACCGTGTACTTCGTTATCTCAAAGGTGGCCTTCGGTTAGATGTCTATACTGATGCAGATTACGCTGGCTCTCATGTTGACCGCCGCTCCACCACGGGCTACTGCACCTTCCTTGGGGGGAATATTATCACATGGCGGAGCAAGAAACAACCTGTTGTCTCTCGCTCTAGTGCTGAAGCCGAGTTTCGTGCCTTGGCACAAGGCATTTGCGAGGCATTGTGGATCACCAATCTCCTCACAGAGTTGAAGTTGTCGTGTGATCAATCTACTCAATTGTTTTGTGATAACAAGTCGGCTATCAACATCGCCCATGATCCGGTACGACATGGTCGGACTAAACATGTTGAAGTGGATCGTCACTTCATCAAAGAGAAGCTTGAGTCCGGAAAATTTTGCAATATCATATGTTCCCTCTGCCCAGCAGAAAGCTGATATATTTACCAAAGGCTTGTCTGCTCCGCGTTTCCAAGAGTTGTGTGGCAAACTGGGGATGGATGATATCCACTCACCAGTTTGAGGGGGACTGTTGAATATGTTGTTTCTGTTAGCTTTCCCTTTGTACCCCTGTTTTGCTTTCTCTCTCTCACACTCTCCATATATGTACTCCTGTTATTGAACCTAGAGATGTAATGAGAATTTTTCTAGTTCTTCTCTCAAACCCATCCTCCTCGTCTGGGTTTCTTCAACTTCTAATTGTTAACTCGACAGTCTTATCCATGATGCTATGGCCGACATAATTCTTTATCTTTGTAAACATTGGGTTCTATTGTGCTTACGATACACTTTTCCTTTAGATGTGTGTGAAGAAAGAAGATAGTCCATGTTTTAAATGGTCTTTGAACTGGTTCTTCTCTAGGGCAAACATCTCTCTATATTTCTCTGGGCATGGCTGAATCAAGCCTACGCAAGGCCATCTTAACAATATTTCTGGTGCAGAAAAAATGATTGCCTTTGCTTCAGAGTCTTGCCCACAGACTAAGTAGGCAACTCCGCTCTGGATGGCATTTGATCACTGATACGATCCAGTAAGCCCACTAGGGGCATTTTTGTCTTCATACATCCCTTTTACGTTTCCTTTATGTAGCCCTCATTGTGGGAGGGCAGGATATGAATCATAAGTTGTTGGCTTCAAGTAGCCTCTCCTCTCCCTCGGCGACGCCCACTCCGTCGAGCTCTCCGGCGACACCCACTCCGCCGTTCCCACCCTGCCGTAGTCCATTCCGGCACGCCGACGACCATCCCAGCGCCTTCCCTCTCCCTCCTCCGTCTTCTCCCCTGCACGAACCGGCTGGTTCGTATCAATCACCCTTCAGGGCAGCCAAGTGATCTCCCAATTTAAATTTGAATTCGAGAAACTACCATTCGATGAGTCCAACCAAGAGCAACCTACAAAGACATCCCCAGTTTCATATCAGCAACCCCCAATTTTTATCGGTTGCGAATCTCCCACCAGGTGTATCCAGAATAATAAACTCTGGGCCCTCACTAACTCCCTGGTCGGTAACCTTCTGCCCACTGATAGGTTCTTGGAATGCTTCGGTCGTGATGATCAGATGTAAAAGAAATTCCAAAGGAATTCTCGATTAACGATGATGCAGTTATTTACTCCGCTGTCCAACAGAGTGGGAGAAAGATGGAGCAAGGGAAGAGACATTTGCTGATGACATTCTGAGGAGACTGTCACCCTACAAGTATGGAGGATAGGTGATGGAAGGTGCCAAGATGTCGAGAGGAAGATGCAGGCACAGAGAACTATCGGGACTCTTAGGGCAACGAGAGAAGAAAAAAGGCCAAAAAAGAGTACATCCATTTCTTTGTTTAGAGGTATATACACAAGTGCCGTTACAACGGGTAGTTTGGTATCACGTGTAGGTCACGTGATATGCTTTAACAGAAGGTAATAGAGAGGGAGAGTTAGAGGGGGGGCCAGAGAGGGGAAGCAAGTATAGGGAGAGCGTGAGTCTCACAATGTGGATCTTTTTCTTCCGAGATGTTTTCCCCGACCCTTTTTTATGGGGGTTAGGTGTCCTTGGCCTGATGGAAAGGACTTGAAACAGGATGGGACCAGCATTTCTCATACAAGCAGCCTGGTAGCGTATCATCCATTTCCTCATGTGACTTTGAACGTTATTGATGGTTTAGCAGTGGTATGCATTTGCTCCAAGACAATGGTGCAAGCACATAAAGTTGTGAGATGTTCCACTATGGACGAAGATAGACATTGGTCGGCCTTGTATCTCTCCAAGCAGTGTCGTGGATCAGGGGTAGGTCCATCCCATCAGTGGTTACGAAGACATGCAACCAGCAGATTTCTTTCTGTTCCTCACTACACCTGCCTTGGTCGTCCTCTGGTCTCTTTTTTATCTCCTTAGGTCACAATCAGTGTATAAGTATTTTTAATTCAGCTGTCCCGGACCAAATTTGTTGAGGCAATCATAGCATAAACCTCTTTCCTTTTCAGAAACTTAGCTTTCAGAGAGATATACGACCTTAAATCTTGCTCATAATTTTTTTTCCCGGGTTGTTGAAGATTGGTTGGTTCACAATCAAAATTATTGTGGATTCCTGAAAGAATCAAAATTATTGTGGCCCTTTGATTTCTCCCAAGATACGCTGCTTTACTCGTTTGGACATAGCTGCGCCCCATGCTTATCACTACAGATTCAGTCACTTCTGAGCATAGTAAGCTGCACTCATTACTGCCCTCAGCCCTGGAAATTTTTCTCTAGACTTTTTGGCTTGAAGCAGGCTTCGACTCCTTAAAACAATGTATATATCATTACGTTTTCTTGAAAAATAGGCAGATATGCAGATAGCCTTTGAATTTATCTCCTTTCTTCTTCACTGTCCCGTTTGTTTTATGTCCATTCGTTGCTGTATGACATTGTCTGATAATGACTCCTGAATCTTTGACCAAGTTGAACTTTAAAGTCATTCCATTCCATTCCTTAGTCCATATGTACCGTTGTACAGCGTGCATAACTGTCTCCATCCTCACTGCATCTGATATTTTGCACTTACAGAAGTATCTCTCCATCCTCCCAGCCATCCTTGCAACATCATTACCCTGGGAGATAGGAGCGTCAACTCTACTCATTGTGGTTGCCATTGTGACAGTCTCTTTGCCAGATTCCTCATTGTTCACTCTTGTACCACTGGTCAGCAGCACCTGTTGTGGACCAGAAAATTCTGTTTCTACATGTGAGCTTTCGGGTTTCCCGATCAAAGCAAACTGTGCATTGATATACTGCACCTATTGCTAAATTCAGCTTTCACATTTATCGTAGCACTTTCACATTTATTGTTCTGATAATTCTGTGTTCTTCGAACCATATATGTAAGACATAGGGAAACTGGAGTGGGGTGGAGGCTGGGAATCAGCAGGAGCCCACTGCCCTGGGAGCCAAGAAAATATTACTAGAAATGCTCATAGAATATCTGTGTTAAATAGACCAATAGGTGTCTAGACATTTGAAACAAAGTGATGGTACCTTTGTATTGAATGTGATAACAAGATGCAAGTAACATACAAGGGACATATCCATCATACAATGTCTGCCGATCTATTGCCATTTGTCCAACCACCCTCCTCTTGCTTCTTTGGTGCATTTGACAGCCCACGCTCCTCTGAGGATATCCAAGGTCAATCCACCTGTACTTCCCAGAAGATGCTGACTCCTTTGCCTGAATTGGATCCAAGAAGAGACATAACCACTCCTGCCCTTCGCCCACCTCTTTAAACAGTTCCCCATGGGCTTGTCCCTCATATTTGGCCCGGTCCAATATTGGTCCATTTACATACAGATTCCTCCCTTTAACCCCATAAGAAGATATTTCAAACGTATTTCCGTTATGCCCTTGCTCAAATCCAAGGGTAACCCTAGGTGTAATCTCTTCCTTAGATAACCAATGGGAGGTAAGATCTCATGATAAATCAACCTAAATGGGCCTTTGATACTCTAACAATAGTATCAATAAACTGTCTCTACTAGATTGATATCGAAATCGGAATGTAACAGAAACTTGACAATGTAGTTTGCAAAAGAACAAGGATAGTGTAGATCGTGACGGCTCCTCCCTCCTTGGTGAAGCTCCTTCTCGATCACGGGCGGCTTCTCCACTCAGCAAAGCTCCTCCCTCCAGATCAGTAGCGGGTGACTTCCCCCCACGCTCAGGCCTTCCCGATGAGTAACCGTCGAGTACAACTCCAAGAAAACAATAAAAGATGCCATACCTGGTCCGCCAGTTATTATTTATAGGAGAGAGGCACCTCCTCTCCTTTTCATTGTCAACTCGACTGGTCAACAGTCCGTTGAACAGATCTTTGTTTCCTCTTTCTTTGGTTCTTCCTTGAGTAGAATCTATCAGCCTTCTCATGCTGTAGTCTAACAATACGAGCTGTCAATAGATATATACATTTATGTTTTGCGAAGGGTTTTTCTTGTTTTCATTTGCTAACAATGGCCTGCAATTCGGATATTCTGGTGATTTTCTTCTATATGAGGTAAATTTTGACGGAAATTCATATACATCTTTCCTTGAAGGCACTGATATTTATCTGAAAACATCTTTTCATTCTATATATATACTAACCCCAAAGATTGGGAATGGCACTCTGATTTCTTGGAGTTTTACCGAATTTATCATTAGATTGTTTACCACGTGGCATCTTATATTTTTTACGCTGCGAATCATCCTCTTCCAGGTATTTCAGAATCTCAAATCTCTGTCGGTAATAATGGTCATATTATTTTCAGATTCAAGTTGACATCGGAAATGCTATTAGAGATACCTTGCTGCGGTCATCTGCCTCAAAAGTTGCATTTCTGGGGTACCAAGCTGTTTATCAGGTTTCTCATGTCCAAATCCTTAACAAATTATATGGTTCTGATGAAAAGTTATTTTTTTGAAAGATGATTGAAAGAGGCCTTATTTTTCTGATGAAAAGTTATATTTCTAGATTACTGCTCTTTGGCCTTGTTGTCATTCGATTATATTGGTTTGTAAATGTCTGGTTATCTTTAGGCCAGAAGACTTCTGCATTGCATTTCTCAACGATATAATCACCTTTCTTGTTGTGCTAAGTCAACTTTATACTCTTGAGCTTATCAGTGCAGATATTGAGCTCTCTCGGTGGATAGACATTCAATCATTATTTTTCTAGGAAGAAATTATTGGACTTAGATACTATAGCTGGTTTGAGAACCACATGAAATAGTTAGAATAGCCTTATGTAACAGGGAGAGAAGAAGTGAGAGCATCGACAAGTTAACCTATTGTACACAATTTTACGTAGAACATCAACTTTCGAAAGCGTTTCTTAAAAAAGTCAAATATCGAAAGCCATAGAGCTATCTTTGTGATCTTTATGGAAGTAAACGGGAAAAAGGTTATGAGGGAATGCATAAATCGGAGTTAGTTGAGCCTTAAATTACACCCTTCCATTGATTTTATAAGCAAAGGATAATGTTTATAACAATTGAGTTGTAATGAAGCGGGGCTAATAAAAGCACAAAAATGTTTTTTATTCTTTCGTACTGTTTAAAATTTTCATTTTTCCCTGGGGACCAATGTATCACACCTATATCATTGCAAGGTTTGTGTTATCAAATTGGTGTAGTTATTCGTGATTAAGTGTCAATAGGTCTCCTCAGGAAGTTATTAGCTTGAAAATTTTAAATTTATGTATGCCAAAGATAACCTTTATACTTTATTTTTAACGTGTTCTCTCTTTTATGCAATAGTGTGCTGGATAATTGAATAAAAGTGGTAGTAGATGATCTCTAAATGAAGTTCTCTGCTTACGAACGTCAATTAAACATGGTTAAATCATGTTTTATATTATCATGAACTCATTTCCTTCTTGCCGCTTTGAATGATGTCTCATTATCGTGGCTGATGGATATTTCCTGTAGCTTAAGTATACGGCTTGTATTTTTACGCAATTTTCGTCAACCCATGGACAGGTTGCTGCTTTAGTCTAATGCATCTGTATACACTTTACCGCTTTTGAGTCTGATTCGCCAGTCTATTGTTTGAGTTATTGAGAAATTTGTTCCCTTTTTTGGGAAAATATAGTCCTTTTCAAGCGTTCTGCTTTTTACTTGCTTGTTGAATTGGTGTCGGCCATTGAATTTATCATGATGATTTTAGGACAGTGAATTGGGTTTCAATGGAGGTGACGGAAATCAGGACCCTGAGCGTGAAGAAAGTTGTAAGGGTCTTGCAGCGCTCAAGGTAATTATTTTTTCCATTTGTTTTGGTCTTCTTGGTAGACCATGCTCGCCAACAAAATCATTATTAGGTCGTTTTCTTCATATTCCTTAGATTATATGCATTGTCACAGTGATTGGAAAATATCATTGACGCGGTGGGTGGAAAGTTCTTATGCTGATGACAGGCTTTGACTTGTTAAAACTGATTTCAGGTGGATGATCCAGTTGAGATATTGAAGGTGGAACTTCAAGAACACCATACCAAACCTCCTGCACGGTACTCTGAAGGTTCACTGGTAAGTACGTTAGTGCCTGTTTGGGATTTTTTTTTTTTTGATACCGAGTATGTCTATTTTCCATTTGAAGGTCAAAAAGCTGGAAGAACTTGGTATTGGAAGGCCTTCCACATATGCCCCGATCATAAAAGTATTGCAGGTAGACACTTCTTTTTTGAGTTTTCATATGACAAACGTATAAAAATCGTTGCTCAAGGATGTAAGGCTGCATAAATACCTAACATAAATCGTTGCTTGAGAAAAATTGCGCGTTACCCAGACCCTTCAATGCGATCCTGAATAATTTGCAATATCTTGTTGGACAAGATCGCCTCCTTGATGCAGAATTTCATGAGTAATCATAATTTTAGCGTATCCATCCTGGTGCTTTTTTTGCCAGGGTTTTCTCGAGTTGATATTTGTACAGGTTCTTTCAATGGAGAAAATTATGGTTGATTCAAAGATCCCACGTATGGATAAGCTACGGTCACCTGAAAACTATGAGATCTCTGGGAAGAACTCCCTGATGATCAAAGCAGATATGAGAGCGAGAAGTACCCAGCAACAGAATTCGTGTCTTGCGATGACATTTTTTAAGAAATGTCATATTAATGCCTGCATCGTCATTTTGTTTTATAGATAAGCGTCATAAATTTCAGTTAATGATTGTAATACCTATCCTCGTTCTCGATTTTACTCACTTAGAGACTGGTACCCATTGATGCATAATCTTATTTTCGCTTCTGTTTAAACTTTTTGTCTTTCTTTGGCATCTTAATCGTCACGAAATGTGGTGCTCTTGTGTCTCTAACCTCCTTGTAAATCCATCTCGATCCCTCATATAGTTCATTCACATCCTCTACAAATGGATGATATTTGCAATAATTTGAGTACATTTTCTGGTGCATCTTTGCCTACCAATCTAGGGTTGCCTACCATTCTAGGGTTTTAACTTTCAATGCCGTAATCATGTGTTTTCAGTCGTAATCATTTAAAAATGTTAAATCTCTTTCAATGCCGCTTTGATTTTATTTTTCTCAGCTTTCTTGAAATTTCAATCCTAAAGTCTATTTCTTTTTTCTCTTCCAGGACAGAAACTATGTAATGATGAAGAACCGCTCTTTAATTCCTGAATTTCGAGGTCGCATGGTATGTGGTCTCTGGCGTCTTATTTTAACTCATGTTTTGTAATTTTCCTGATTATTGACGATTCATCCAGATCGTTGAATTCCTGATTTACGAAAACTTGGGCTCTAAGTTACACTAAGTAAGATGATCTGGTTTACAAACAGTGCCTGATTCATGGAAACCGATTTAAAAATTCAGTCTTGTTTTTCCCAATAGATGAGTTTGAGCTTGCATCTGGAAAAAATATGGCCATAACCTTGGAGGTTAACAACTTTAATATGAGCATATGGTGGTAATTTTGTTTGGTCAACTGATGGTAGCTTTTTGAATTGTGTGCCCCTTTGCATATTAAGGAATTGCTACAGACATACATTCCTGTGTACCGAATGGAGACAGTGATCGAATCCCGATTGGGTATTTATCTTTGATCAATAAAGGGTAGATCAAAATAGGATAGAGGGGGAACCTGTTTGTCAGTTACCTGAAAAATAGGATTGACTCGAAGTCTGATAGGATCCTAGGGGGTAGTTTAGTCATGTTAGCCCTCAGGGGCATTTCAGTCATTTAGTGATTGCTGTATTTCCTTTAAACAGAGATGCCCTCCCTTCAGGAGGCCAGCCAAGAAGAAGTTGATTGAAGTGAGGTCTTCTTGTCTCTCCTTTCCTCGTCTAGGTCTGGCCTTCCCCACTCCCTCTACGATCTCCGTTCTCGAGATCAACTCTACCTCACCGCGTCTCCAGGCGGCTTGTCCTCGGCCGATCCCTACCCCTTCTGCTCGGCCTCCTCTCCGATCCTTCCCGTTTCATCTCTCTACCCCGGGAATTTCTACCTTATCTCGTCCTCTACCGTCCCACCGATACGAGCCTAGATCCGGGATCGTATCATTTGTCAGTACAGATCGAAATTTTTCTCTTCTCATCTAAATGAATATATTAATTAAAAAAGATTATTTCATTTTTTTGTCAACTAGTTTAGGGGATCAATTTTCCTGCCCCTTGGACTGCAGGTTTCTGCATTTCTGTCGCACCATTTCTCCGAGGTAGCAGACTACAGTTTCACTGCTGATATGGAGAATGAGGTAAGTCCGTTTTTTCCTTTTTTTTGTATTTCAATGTTCTGTATCAATTCTTTGGCTAAATGCTTTCACTCTTTTGTCCAAAAGTGGAAGACGTTCTATGCGTGTGATCTTATATGAAAAAATCGACCTTGGTGGAGAAAAATATATTGAAGAGATGGAAGTAACGAAGATAGGGGAGCTGGGCGGTGGGAGGAGCCCACCGCCTGAGAGTCAGGCAGATGGTCATAAAACCAGAGGTTTACGTTGGAAACGATTGAACTAGGCTTTGCTGTCCCTGATGACGATGGTGTGAGGATAATGACGAGTCATCATTTACCTCGTCATCGACACCAAGATGGCAATGGCTAGATTGTTATCATCGTCATCATCTTAGCTCTCATATCTCTTTTCTCCACTTATTTCTTTGTTGCTAGTCACGGCTCTCTCTCTTCATCTCCCTTTCACACTCTCTCTCCCTCACCCTCCCGTGTATCCAGTCCCTTTCTCTCTTGTTCTGCCCTCTCTCCCTCTTAGTTTTTTGTTGACTCGTGATCTTAACTCATCTTCTCATCATCATCATCCAGTTTATGCTAGAAAAGGGTCACTTGTTTAGGCTGCGTCGCTAGGCCAAATATCAGGCTTTTGTCTTTGGGTCTCATGAAGGCAATGTTACAAATGAAGAAAGATACAGGGTAAAAATAAAATAGGTACATGTTTTTTTTAAGAGAAAATTAAGTAATTAATTAAGATAACAGAAACTCCTTACGGCTGTCTGTTTCCTAACCCCTTGTGTAGGGATTGGAATCGTTATGATTATTATTTTTCTTAATCAATATTTTTCTTTCATCTATAATCTCTACAAAAGACAAGGTTTCTAAACCTTCTTTCCAAGTTAACAGCATTGCCAATTATCGCGTTAATACTGCATCAAGCATGTAGTTTTGTGATTCCTTTGTGGATTTTTTCGTGTGCCTGGACACATAATTTCCATTTCAACAGCTTGACAACGTTTCTGCTGGCACGACTGATTGGAAGGGGCTTCTGAAGGACTATTGGTCTAGATTTAGCAAGTTCTGCCAGCTTGCTAGTAATGTCAATATTCGGCAGGTATCTCTTTAACAAATCTAATTTCCTCTTATCTTACATATCTTTCATCTTACTCGTGTAAAGCAAAATCTGATGTTCTTTAGGTTGAGAAAATGTTGGAGGATACGCTCGGGCATATTTTGTTTGCTTCTCTTCCGGACAAGAGTCGCACATGCCCCAGGTGCTCTTAATTTGTATGTTATTTTATGTCGTACCGCATTTTTTTGGAAAATTATTATAAATGGAATTTCATTTTGGGGAAACCTTTCAAAACTGGCTTTTTATTTGTTGTACCATTTGGTTCTCCTTCTGCTTTCTTTATGTGGTAAATCTGCCGAATCAACGAGTTTTTAAACCTAAGATGATTTCAGAAACCAATACTTTCAGATTCGTCTGTCAGTAGCTGGCGTGTTCAGTACTTTCTCTGTCGGTGCCACTTGCAGAAACCGTAGCTGACACAACAGGAAGATCAATCAGCTTTTACACTTTACTGGGAATGGTTCCTACGAAATATGTAGTTTTACAATTTGGGACGCTCATTTTGAGCGGTTTTTACTGGGACTATTAAACCTGACAAATTAGCCTCATTAGGGCATGTACACAATTATAAAAAGTACAGGTTAAAAATGAAAAAAAACAAAAACAACCAATTACACCTGTTTCTTGACAATGTATTATGAGATAGCTCATGCGGCCTCATGCGCAGCACACAGTTTCATGCACATGACTGTTACTTAAAACGGCTGTGTTTAGGATACAGTTCTTATTAGAACCTATCATACCAGCAAGAGGAGAAGACGCCAAGTCGCATGTAACGCAGAGCGTGCACGTGGGGATTCAAATATGTGAAAGGCGGGCACAGAGTCTATGGATTGTCGTTCCTTGAAAACTTACCAATAATAGCAACATCTCTGTTCAATCCTGATTCAGTTTAGGATGGTTGGGTTCGGGCCTGATTAATAACCAATTTTACTTACAGTTTACTACTAGCCAATTTTTGTTGATAGATAGGACTTGGTCATTTGCTCACGTTCATAGTCAAAATCGTCAGTTTTTTTCGACATTCTGTTTTGACATTTAACATTAATTTTATTCACAACCTGTATTATAAATGCAGTTGTTCAGATGGGATGTTGGTTCTAAAAGTCAGTAGATTTGGTGCCGGCTATTTCATTGGTTGTAATCAACACCCACGATGCAGGTAAGTGTTGCTTTTTTTTTACCTCATTTATTCTCTCCTCTTAGATTTTTATTTAAACCTATCTCTTATAGATCCCCAGATGAGCATTGTTTTAACATAGAGATAAACATAGAGATAGAGACAGAGATAGAGATAGAGATAAAGATAGAAATAGAGATAGAGATAGAGATAGAGATAGGGATAGGGAAACAGTTTGACATAGAGACAGAGATAGAGATAAGGATAGAGATAGAGATAAAGAGAGAGATAAAAAAACAGAGTTCTTTCATTCGTTTTGAAAAGTAATTTTTCTGTGAGCTGTGATCATTGGTGTGACAGCAGCTCAGTTATTAATTTTAGTTAACTGGTTCAAATACCAGTTACAAGATAGGATGGCATGGACCATGAGAACATGTAAAACTAATAGAGCACGTGTAGAAATAAGAACCGTAAAGACTTTCATATGGGTCAGTTTTGCCCGTGGCCCTTTTACAGGGAAATATGACAGAACAACTTAAAAGAACATTACGACTAACTTTTTCTTTCATCCATCTTTTCACAGGTTCATTGCCGGATCCGTGTTCAGCGAAGATGACGAGGCTGTTCCATCAGAAAAACCAGAGATGTGCTTCCAGCCGAAACTGTTAGGCCTTAGCCCGAGCTCAAACGAAAAGGTTTTTTTTGGAAGCACTATCCATTCCAATTTTTGATGTCCTACAGGCTTATTGCTTGCCTTCTGAGGGTTATTTTTTATAGATTTTCTTGAAAAATGGGCCGTATGGATTCTATGTCCAGCTTGGGGAAGACAGAAAAGGTTGCCCGCCAAAGAGGGCTTCTATTGAGGTTAGTTCATTAGTGTCTCAGAAATCGGTATTTGCGCCTTTTTATGCTTTATATCATGTTCTTTTATTCTTCAAAAAAAATCATGTTCTTTTATGAAATAGCTTAAAATGTTTTCGTTTTTTGTAAAATCCCTTATGAGATCCGATTAGAAACAGATCATCATAACGCCGGGCACCGCGTTGACAGACCCTATAAAAAAGTCTTGTTTCTTTCTTGGAAAAATATTGGCCGTTCTTTCTTTCTGCAGTTGACTCAGGATGAGTGGAGATTGAGTTGAAACACAGTCCTCTTTCTGAGTTAGTGTGATCCACTGATCATATTAATTTTTTTAAAAATTAGTCCTATATTCTGGCGCATTTCCAAATAATATTACCTGAACTAAGTAATCCCAAGTTTCGTGCTGTTTGTATTTTTTCTTTATGCATAGTCCTACTGGAAGGACCCAGGTCTATCTGGAATAACCGAAAACCCAAATCCTTAAACCCTAAACTAGAAAAATATGATCTTTCATAAAAGAACAATAAATATATGGTATAATTTCTTCCGGCTATTTTTCAAAAAAAAATTTGATCTTTATTGTTCAAAAAAAATAAAAAATTTCTTCCGGCTATAGAAGGTAATGTTGCTTCGTTTGCATGATACAGTTTTGTAAACTGTCTCCCTATCATCCCTTAATCGACTGCAAACCAAATATTTAATTACTCAAAAGCTGTCTCCCTAGTTTTCCATAGTATAGACTTACCTTGTTATTTTATCTCAAGAAAACAAAAAAATGACTTATTGTCATCTTCGCAGCACAGTTTTTTCATATATCAGTACTAAATCAATGATCAATATCTGGATAATCAAATATCTCACCATTTTGGTTGTTTTCATATAGGCAAAAGATGTGGATACGATAACCATGGACAATGCAATGGAGTTACTGCAATATCCTCTGACGCTGGTGTGTATTTTCTTTTTTCTATTTACCATATCTCTAATTTCTCTAATTCTATGAAATATGTTTATCCAGGGTGAGCATCCTGACGACAAACAACCCGTCGTGCTAAAACACTCAAAACTTGGGTTTTCGATTCGGCACCGAAGAACCATTGCTCCAGTTCCCAAGGTGTGTGGGATTTCATCTTCAACCTCTTTCAGGGGTATTTCAGTCCATTATAGTTAGGGTTTCCCTTTATAGTTAGGTTTATCATCTCTGAAGAAAATAAATGATTTGAATATTCTTCGTCATTTTTATTTTGCATTCTTTGGAAAATATGTTTTCTTGCATGAATGCCCGTATTATTTCCAAGTTTATATGCACATTGATGATGTTTTCATCTCTGAAGAAACAAATGATTTGAATATTCGCCATTTTTATTTTGCATTCTTTGGAAACTATGTTTTCTTGCATGAATGCCCGTATTATTTCCAAGTTTATATGCACATTGATGATGTTTTCATCTCTGAAGAAACAAATGATTTGAATATTCCTCGCCATTTTTATTTTGCATTCTTTGGAAAATATGTTTTCTTGCATGAACGCCCGTATTATTCCAAGTTTATGTGCACATTGATGATGTTTTCATCTCTGAAGAAACAAATGATTTGAATATTCCTCGCCATTTTTATTTTGCATTCTTTGGAAAATACGTTTACTTGCATGAATGTCCGTCTTATTTGTAAGTTTATATGCGTATTGATTATGTTTTCATCTCTGAAGAAACAAATGATTTGAATATTCCTCGCCATTTTTATTTTGCATTCTTTGGAAAATACGTTTACTTGCATGAATGTCCGTCTTATTTGTAAGTTTATATGCGTATTGATTATGTTTTCATCTCTGAAGAAACAAATGATTTGAATATTCCTCGCCATTTTTACTTTGCATTCTTTGGAAAAAAATACTTTTTCTTACATGAACCTCCCTCTTATTTGTATGACTATATGCACTTTGGTTATGTTTTAGTTGCGTCTTGCTTATTTTTGTACATTTTTTTCTCTTAGAACCTGAACCCTCGAATATCTCTATTATTCTACTTTATTGTACTTATTTCTTAAATCAAGAAACTGTCTGCTTGAGTTCTACCTTTGTATTTTTTAAAAATTTTTTTGCAAACATGGACCCCAAAAGCTTTGAAGTTTAAAATAAAAGTCTGTTTTCGTGATTATTATTTTATTATTTTTACTCTTTGGTCAGAATGTGAACCCTAAGAAGATCACTCTTGAAGTTGCTTTGAAACTGTTGAGAAGCAAGAACGCGAAGCAATGCGGCCGGCCGAAGAACAAGCCGAAGGTAAAAGAAACTGAAGATATGCTCTGGTGAGTTGAGCACATCTGCTAGATTAAAATTTCAATTGTCTCCTTTTTCCCTGTAGAAATCAGGTTTTTCCTCTGTTGTATTATATGATTACTTGTAAACAGACATTTTTTATAAAATTTTGATTAATGCTCTCTATTTTTTCAATTAAATCAATATTTTTCATTTCTGATTAAATTGCAACATCTTTCAACTCTCCCACTACAAGATAATTATTCTTGATATTTTTGTAATATGATTTCATTGCTAATCATTTTTCTTTATTTTTTATATTTCATGGCTTTGTCTTGAACTACTTTTCGTCCACTATCACAATATTAATTTTCAACCACTATCCTTGATGAAGTAAAAAGTTAGGATGAGAAAAAAGGGAAAAAAAAGTTTCTAGAATAATCTGTGTTTTTATGGAGAAATGAGTTTTGCATTTGATGTATATTGGAGAAGGCTTTGAACCTTTGTTGTAAATCAAACTTAGCAAAATTAACTAAATTAGGACAAGCCAAAAATTAATGGACCAAATTAATGTAGTATTTATGTGTTTTTTTCTCACAGTAGCTATCTTTGTTTCTGGTTAGGCAGAATAACATTGATGAGAATGAGAGAGAGAATTGTTTAAGTTCAAATCAATGTCCAATTCTTTATTGACCTGTTATTCGTACCCTTGAGAGACTGCCATTTTTGTTTGCTTAGCATACTCTTTTGACCAAAATAAAAAATTCTAATTTTGGAAAAAATACATCAAGTGTTTAATGATGATATGTAATAATAGAGAAATTCATTTGTTTTAAATGGATTTTTAATATAGTAGAAAACTATCTTAAGGGGGATTAGATAGCCTCTTACATGGTTCAATTCCACAATAGATTTTTTAATTATGGTTTGTAGTCAGTGATCTAAAGACGAGTGGGGCATATAAAAGGAATGTTAAATTAGTGATTTAAAACCAGAAATTGTATGCATGTTGACCACCAAATTATTCATGAATAAATATTATTTTGAAAAACTGATAATTAACTTTAACATGATGACAATTAAGATTCTTTATTTATAAATTAATCATTGCAGTACATTAATAACAATCATTATAATCTAAATAATAGATTAATTATCCATATTTTAGATTAATTATGAAGATCGTGTCAGGAGAATTCAAATCATGTTTCAAGTGGAATAATGGGGATATACTGTCATCATTACAACAGCAAGTACCTCCCTCCAAATAACTCCATCTCTTCTAGATCCCACGTGTTGACCTGATGGAAATCACTCTAGGGCCAACGGCTAATATTACATTGGATAAAACTGTTTGTAAATTGATGATGGCGAGATAAATAATGATCCTAAAATAAATCCATAAAATTTAAAAATTACAGCCAGAGATCAAGTCAAAATTGTTTCAATTTTTGATAACTTCTTTCGAATAGAATTGATTACACTCCCACAAGTACATCTCATTAGATTACCTGCCGACTGTTTGAGAATTTATTTCATGGATTCAATGCTTTACAAATTGAGGATTAGATGATACATGTAATTTATTCGTATATGAAAATTTTCAATCAAACAAAATCCAAACGAGCACATGAAAGTTAAATTTATTTAAAGAGATATCTGAGAATTATTGTATCCTTTACAATTTAAATTTATTTAAAAAACAAAATTTATATAGTAATGGCAACCAAAGTTTATTCAATTATTATTAAAAAAATTAAGATGAAATTTTGTAATATAAAATTCAATATTACATTGGTTCAATAAAAATTATTTTTCACATTTTTATATACCTTTGATCGAAAATCAAAAAATTTTGACAGAAAAATATAACATTTATCCACTCTTGAATATTTTTTGAATCCTACATTTCATGTTTAGTTCTAAGCTCTTCTTTAGTACTTACCAAAGCAATCTCTCTACTCTTTTAATTTGGGAGGGATATTTAATCCCATATGGAAATTGATATATGAAATATAAAATTCAAGATAATCCCAAAATTTAAAGTTTCTGAAATTTCACACTTCTATTATTTATATACTTATTTCTCAGATTCTTGATATTAAAGAATCCTAAGTCAAGTTTAAAACTTAAAATTGATTTCAAATGTGTCTCTATGGCCAGATGTTATTGACCAAATTAATAAGTTTTGTGATGAGCACACCCACCATCTATCATTTTATCTCTATTTTTTACTTTAACAATAAGGTACTAAGAAAAAAATGGTACTAGTCATGCTTGTACGAGTGCTCATACGATTTGAGAAACCTAAAACATCTTGTGAATGGACGACTATGTTTTGATTATTACGAGTCTCTAATTAGAGGATTCAAATAAGTATTATCTTGGATATAGCAACATGTAAACGATGGTGATTGTGTCGTCAAGATGAGATTGTCCACCCTTGGTACAGGAGGATACTGACTTGAATACAAAGATGCATTAAATGCCTAGCCAGGTAGTGGCGATATTAGAGAAGGCACTCTCCATTGATCCCCATAATGCATCAGTACTAACTAGAATGCAAAATTAGGGTTTGACAGTAATTATACCCTAAGTCCTTTGGGAGTCTTATGATGATAAATCATTATACGCCTATGTTTAACAGTGACATCAAATGTTCCATGAGAGTATTCGATCACCACTCTTCTAGAGCTCGAGGTGCAGCATGGCACCCCACGGGCCAGTAACTGAACCTACTGGTTGGGTTGAAATGATCATTAATTAAAAAATCTATATGTCAATATAGTTAATTAATAAGGTTGGCCAATACATTTAATTGGGCCCTTAAAGTTAATAACTAGATTGAGTGAGACTTAATGGTTAAAGAAATTCAGGAGAAAATCCAGCATTAGATCGATTGTATGGATACATTTAAAGGCCAGACACATAAATCTCTTGAATAAATTTTAGCTAGTAGGAAGTCAAGAGTGGAACTGTTTCCACATAAGGTGATAAAATAATCATTGAGGTTTTAGTTCGATCATGTTTGGTTTATCTAGTGGGTGTATATGCTAATAGTTTAGCTTTAAATCAACAATAAAAATAAACTTAAAGTCCTGTAAGGGATCATATATTTAACTTGTTGATATTTTTGGCTTGAAATTTCATTCTACCTCTTATTCTGTCAAGTAATCATAAAATATGACAATGTATGTGTTGTTTCGCGACATATAATTATGCAATCATGAAATTTTCAATAATTAATATTTTTATCAAATACTGATATGTCACCGCAATTACACTCAGTAAAAATATGTTTATTCCTAAAAAATATAATTTTGACTTCGCCCAGTGATTAGATTAAAAACCTCTTTGACCTTTATATGGTAATAAAAATCTCCCATGAAATTCCAATTTAAACAGGCCAAAAATTCAATTTTGAAATTATTTTTATCCCTTATCATATTAATTTAAAAGGCATCTTGATTTTATTAACATATTAATTCAAATATATGGTAATAAAATTTTTTATCCCTTATCATTTTTATTCAAATATCTTGATTTCCATGTATAACTTGAGGAATTCAAATTGATATTGTATCTCATTTTTTGAAATGTGATGAAAAGTTTATATCTTTAGTACAAATTGAAATCAAATGATGGAATGAATATAATAATTTTTTTGGAAGTTTTCAAAAAAGTATATAAATATTTCCCAAAAATAAGATAATAACTAGTAGCTTACTATATACATTAAATATGATGATGTGGGAATATTTTACATTAAATTATAACCGTCTTAAAAATACTATTTTTTATAAGATTTGATTAAGTTTTAAACATGGATTTCGTTTACATTCAAGGGATACATGTTTGTTCTGGGATGATATTGGCACGTTTCGGAATAGCTAAAAAAGGGATATGTTTATGTTAAAACAAGGTTTTCAAATGTGATTTGTTTCTGGGTCACAGACCATTCAGGTAGAATGGTCTAAACAGCTGATCCACTCGAAGCCGCCCACATAAGGTAGGCCTGCTTATGATATGATGCAAAGCCCATTGATTGGCGCCAATGATCTGGAAATGTTGGTTTCTGGTGTTGACTCTGAAATTTTGGCTAGCTGCTGTTTCATATATTTCAAAACACTCCTGGATAGATTATTAAAAATTAATTCATGACCCATAAACTCCTGAGGCTTGAAATGATGCTGGAGATCATCTAGGATAGATTACATCCGGACTGTCATACTTGGTGCAGAATATTAATACCCATTGATTTGTTGACTTCAAATGTAAATCAAAACCTACCTAGATGACATCCAAGTGATGACGAGTTGGATGCAGTGAGATAACCAAGTGGTGCTGGGGCAACCTAAGGAGTGATCAGAGCCACAGGAGATCGTGTGTAGTGGCACCTTGTGATATGGGAACTTCATTTTTCCAATATGTACTTACGGGATTGTCGTATAATACATTATTCTTTACTTTGGGATTCATGTCAAAATAATCTTTGAATCCGAGAAAATTAGGTAATCCATAATCCTTATGCATGAAAATACTAAATTCCGTTGTTATACCCTGACTCTATTATGGATTTATGACCACATTCTCCATAGGGCCCTCATATCTCTTCCTTCTTCGAGCTTGGGTTATGGAAGAAGGAACTGAAAAGCAGATATCAGCAACAACCGGTTATATTATGGGACAGCTTATGATTTTTATATCAATCTATTATGCGCCTCTGCATTTAGCATTGGGTAAACCTCATACAATGACTGTCCTAGTTCTACCATATATTTTGTTTCATTTCTTCTGGAACAATAACAAGAACTTTTTGGATTATAGATCTACTACTAGAAATTCAATGATATTATTAACTTTAACTTAAAAGTTAATACTACAAAAATTAGATTTTATATTAGTAACTTTAAATTATTATTCTCCATGCTAAATTTGACAATGACTTTGCCTTTGATATCTACCAGTTGACTAAACCGGACTGAGACCATATCTACTTCAGAACAAGCCAGTATTTACTGGTGAACTTACGAAACTTTAGGTACAGGTTAAGGCCTCGGGACAAATAAAGCCTAAAGCCTCCATCCAAACTGAAAGAAGAGATACATGAATTAAGATAGGAGACCATGTTCTGACTTGATTTGAAATATTTGATCAATCAATACTGATTGGGTACCTCTTTTACCATTCGTCTTGTTAGGCTAATAGAAAATCATTTTGACAGTAGAATACTCTGGTTTGTTTTAGAATTATACTGATAACAGGATTAATATGAATGTTGAAGCTGGACCCAATAATTATCCCAAAAAATCCGCAAGTGAAGACCCAGCCGGTTGAGTGGTAATTTTTCTTCACGCTTCTTGATCTGAACGTTGCTCCTTCAACCCTTCACTCTTGGAGTACAAAAATGGACCCAAAGGAGATTTTGAATGAGCGAATCACTCCACTAATTGTTATTAGGAACACAATCCAAGGGTGAATTATAACAATGATGGGGGATTTCATTTATATATTCAAAATTGTGGATGGATAGAGGGAAATTTTGAACTACCCTCAAAATTGCAGACCGAACCTCCTTCTGGATCGTTAGATATCATCGTTTCAATTTTGAGAAATCAAAGCCATCTGATTTTCTCTCTCATGAAGAATCCAACTATCATGAAGAGAAGATACAGGATTGCAATGATATAAAAGAATCCAACGAACTCGGAATGACATCAAAAGAGTTAACTACAAAAAACCTACAAGGGATGACGATCATGAGCTCGATCTACCATTGGAAACAACCACCATGAAGATCGTAATTAAGATGATGCATGTGTGCATGTCTGCAACTCACAAGACGAGAGATAGATCAGCGGATGAGGTCTAGGAACGTCTTTCGCCTGGGGAACCTTGGAGGAAGCCTGAGGCACATCTCGTCTTCGATCTTGATCGGCAAGTGCGTGGCAACAAAGACGATCCCCCCCTTCTTCCGATGCTCGGCGATGACGTGCTCAAGCAGCCGCACTCCTTCGTCATCCAGCGCCACGGACGGCTCGTCCAGCAGCCAGATTGGGCGATCGATGGCGAGGAGCCTCGCCAGCTGCAGCCGCTTCCTCTGCCCCATCGAAAGCATCCGCGGCTTCTCGTTGGCGAGGCGACCGAGCCCCATCATCGTCAACGCCTCCATCGCCTTCCCTTCCTTCCCTTCAAGGACCTCGAACCAAGCCACATTCTCCAATACAGTTAGCTTGTCCTTGATCGCGTCCTTGAGGGAGAGCCAGTTGAGGAGGAGACGGTACTGCTGGTACACGCCGGGGGACGTGATGTCGTGGCCATTCCAAAGGATCTCGCCAGCAGACGGTCGGGAGAAGCCCGCGAGCATCCGCAGAAACGTCGTCTTCCCTGACCCGTTCGCGCCGGTGAGAACCAGAGCAGACCCGTCGTGGACCGAGACGTTGATGTCACGGAGCACCGTCTGCGCGTTTCGCATGCAGGAGACCTTGTTCAGCAGGATCCGCGCCGGGGGCGGGGATCGCAGCGGCATCTCCGCAGCAAGATGACTGGTGAATATCAAGCGACAGTCGTCATCGGTATCAACTCCGGTAGCTGGCAAGAGGAAGAACAACCGACGAACATCAAATTCTAAATTAGTTCAACAATTTAGAGGTGTCCAGTAGTATTCGAACACTAAAAACTAGGATTATGATGATCATGGTGGCTGGTGATGATGATCATTAGCCAGGGCCGACTTTGGGGATGTCGTAGTGCTCGCTAAGATTGGCGAGATACTGATTGAAATCTTCGATGCGGTCACGGTGGGATTTGTTGGCAGTCTTGGCGAGCTTCTTGATATCTATGTTATCCCTCTGCTCGATGTATCGTTTCTCTGCCCGGGTGAGGCTGTCCACATACGAAGGCCCTCGCTGCGCGTCTGTGGATTGTGGGTCAGTCGACGACTCGGCGAGATTGGTCATGGCGAGAGAGTCCTCGTATTGGTCGTGCTTTGGCTTGTTCTTCTTCTTCTTCTTCTTCAGTCCACCGCTTTGAACATCGAGAGCTTTCCCCTTCAGCTTCAGCTTCCCCGAGACGACGTTCTCGTAGGCCGACATGCTCGAGGGCGAGGACTGCCGCCGGTGGGAATCGAAGGACTCAGATTGCTCAAGAACTACGGAGAGAAATCAATCGATCGATCATTTGAACAATGCAGGAGGGCAGTAAAGATCGATGTATTGATCAACAGGTCTAAAAGTCAGGATTGTTTACATTTATACAATTGGCAGGACAGAAAAAGTTGACTTCTTGATCAATTAGTGAAATTGGAAGGATTGTAATGATCGATCGATTGATTTATCCTGTCGCCAGGACAGTAAAGATTGATTGGAGGATCCTTCCGATTGATCAGATTAGCAGGACAATATGGTTCAATCGATTGATACATAAATCAAATCGGTAGAACAGCGAAGATCTGTTTCAACCGATCAACTAAGACAGAGCAAATCAATCAAAACTTTATTTTATTGGCAGGACAGTAAATAATGATCCATTGTTTAAAAAATAGTATCCAAGGAACAGTAAAGATTGATTAGGAGATCAAGTAATCTGTTCGCGCGGACGATGAAGATCGACCGTAAACATCGCTCGATCGGTAAATCAATCGAGTCTACCCGGACAATAGAGATTGGCTGATATATAAATTAACATCAGTCAATTTATAACCATCGATCAATCAATTACTTTTCCGGCAGGACGATTAATCTGTATGGTCCCGTAGATCAATCAATCGGTAGATATTTAGTGTCCGGAAGAAAGGTTACTTTAATAGATACCGATAGATCAGACGATCGTCAATCGATTGAATCTGCGGGACTATGAAGATCGATTGATCTTTACAACAATTGACGAGGGTTTCGGCAATCCCGAACAGATTACAACAAAAAAAGGTAACGGAAAGAAAATCGAAATACAAAGAAGAGAAAATACAAATTACAACGAGAAAAGCGCCATACCACCGATCACGAAGAACTGCAGAATCTACCGCCGGCGACCGAAGAATCTGAGAGAAGGGCGGGATAGGGCACAGCAGACAAATATTTTAAGCTTATTCTGAAGAAATAACTTATATAATAAGAAAGTATACCCGTTTAATGAAAGGGGTTGAATCACCAAATGTACTTTCGAAATATCACCGTATGTCACAAATTTTTGAAAATTATCACGGTGTGTCACGAGGCTTGGCCGCCGGTGACGTGGACGATGACATAGGTGCCACGGGTGAAGCCCAGCCTTGTCATCGGCCACGTCATCGTCCACGTCACCGGAAGCGAAGTAGGGGCTCCGATTCTGGCGTTTTTGGCGATTTTGGCTGGATCTTGGCGATTTGGGTGGATCAAGAAGACGAAGAAGATTTCCGGACGATTTGGGTGGATCTCTGCGGTAAGATTTCGCCGTTTTTTTTTTTGTCTTGGATTTCTTTCTGCGATTGATCGCTGAGAAATGAAGAATCGGGGATGTTAAATGCGATTGGATTTCTACTTCTTCTTTTCTTCCTCTTCTCCTTCTTCTTCTTTTCTTCCTCTTCTTCTCCTTCTTCTTCTTCTTCTTCTTCTTTTTCTTCTTCTCCCGATCAAAATCTTCCGATCAAAATCCTCATAACAATCTTTTGATCGCAATCTTCTTTTTCTTCTGTTCACGGTGCTCACCAAAGAAAGGGTTTCGATCGAAAAAATCGCGATCGAAATCCCCATTCTCAGATTCACGATGAAGAATCGGGGATTTAACAAAATAAAGTACAAAATAAAGTATGAAGATATGAAGATAGATAAGTACAAAATAAAATAAAGTATGATAACACATGCACTTCATTTTATTTTGCAGTTATTGATCAAATATATGTATAGTGCACAGACGTGGGCAGGACGGTTAGTTCATCCATGGACGAAAAAATCATGCTGTCTGGGAGTTCGGACGAATGATGGGACGTAGAACCATTACTATTTATAAATGGGATAATTTTTTCGTCCATGGATGAAATAACCGTCCTGTCCAGGGCCCCGGACAGGACGATCCCTGCATCCCGTGAGAGTCAAGTAAGAGCCTGCGAGCTCCAGCTGTTCTACGCCCGTGCGGTGCCACATGTCAAATTCTCAGTGGCCTAATTCTGACGCACGGGTGGCGTAAGCACTGCTTCGCCGCAGACGTCTCATGGAACTAGAATGTCTTGGACGGGACAGTTTTCAGAAGAACGGGACGCGGACAAAAATATTTGGGACCGGGCAATGTAGATGAAGCTCTAAAAATTGGGACGTAGGACGGGACGATCTTACTCCTGTCCTGTCCATATAGTTCCCGATCGTCCGGGACGTGGACGATGGACGGGACAAGACGAAGTTTGTCCCGTCCTACATCCCAATTTTTAGAGTTTTGTCTAAATTGTCCCGTCCCATTTTATTCGTCCACATCCCATCCCGTCTGAACCGTCTCGTCCAAGAAATCTCACCCCGTCCGATGTCCCGGGACGAAGTGGGCGTGCGTCAGCATTAGACCACTCAGAAATTGACACATGGCGCGACACGTACGTAAGGCCAGCTGGACCTGCCAGGCGCATACTATACTCCCACAGGACGCAAAAACCGCCTCGTCTCCTGTCCAAGGCCCCCGACGGGACGGTTTTTGAGTCCATGGACAAAGCAATCGTCCCGTCCGGGGAAGGGCGGACGATTACATGTGGATGATTGAGATTAGACTGACTGATATTACATGTGCAGATTGAGATTAGGCTGATGGAGGATTCTTTACTAAAAATCTTTCTGTGTGTGAAGATTGAGATTAGACTGATTAAGAGACATACTGATTCCTCAAGATTGAGAATTAAATATTTATTATACAAGTCACACTATCTTCCCGAGTTGAACAAGCGCTGGAAGCAAAAATCTTCAGATGTTTTCGTTGGGGGTGAAGATCCCCTACACCCTCAATCTCCCTCCCCCGCCAGACCATCTCCCCCATCTCCATCAATGCTCAAACCTCAGAGAAGCTCGCCAAGTGCACGCCGCCATGGCCAAGTCCGGCCAAGCTTCAGACCCCCTCTCCGCTGCCAAGCTGCTCGAGTTCTACGCCCTCTCCATGCCCAACAGCCCCTCCTGCGCGGAGAAGCTCGCCCTCTCCCTAAACTGGCCCATCTCCTCCGCTACCTTCGCCTTCAACACCGCCATGAGAGCCCACCTCCGCAGTGAAGATCCTCTCAAGTGTACCCATCTCTTCCTTTGTCTTCTTCACTACCCAGAATTCTCCCCTGACTCGTTCACTCTCACAATTGCCCTCAAGGCTGCTACCCTTCTCCCTTCTCCTCTGCCCTTCGGCCGCCAGCTCCACTCCCAGATCGTCCGTCGCCGCCTCGCCGCCACCGCCCACGTCTCCAACAAGCTCGTCCACTTCTACTCTGTCGCCGGCGACATGGGTTCGGCCCAGAAGGTGTTCGACGAAATTCTTAGCTCCGATGCATCACAATTGGCCGCCGCCCACGTCTCCAACAAGCTCGTCCACTTCAACTGTGTCGCCGGCCACATGGGTTCTGCCCAGAAGGTGTTCGACGAAAGTCCTAGCCCAGATGCAGCGCAATTGGCCGTCGCCCAGAACAGCCTTCTGAGGGGGTATGCCGCCGCCGGGGACGGCGCCGGCCTCCGGCGCGCTTTCACCGAGACATTGGCGCCGGACGTCGTCGCCTGGAACACGGTGATCGGGTTCCTGGCCGGCGCTGGCGAGCACGTGGCAGCGGTGGCGGCGTTCCGGGAGATGCAGCTCAGCGGTGTAGCGCCGGACCGGGTTAGCTTGATCGCCACTCTCGCCGCCGCCGGCCACCTGGCGGCGCTCGGCCTCGGGCGGTGGGTGCACGCCTACGCCCTCCGGCGGGGAATTGAGCTTGACAGCAACCTCGTCTCCGCCGTGATCGCCATGTATGCGAGGTGCGGTTGCGTGGAGGATGCCGCCGCCGTCTTCGCCGCCACGCCGCCGCAGGTCCGGCGCAAGGCCGACGTCTGGAATGCGATGATCACAGCACTGGTCGGTGGCGGGTTCTCCGACGAGGCGCTCCGGCTGTTTACCGCCATGGAGGCCGCCCGAGTGCGGCCGGATGCAATCACCTTCGCCGGAGTGCTCTCTGCCTGTGGCCATGGCGGCCTGGTGGAGCGGGGCGAGGAGTTGTTCGACAGGATGGGAGAATTCTATGGCGTGGAGCCGGACATCGGGCACTATGGCGTGATGATCGATCTCTGGTGCCGAGCAGGGCAATTGGAGAAGGCTGAGGAGATGATCAGGAGGATGCCGGTGGCGCCGGACGCGGCGGTGTGGAGGACGGTGCTGTGGGCGTGTCGTCGCCATGGGACGAGGTTCCTTGAGCTGGGCATGGAGGCAGGGAAGAGGCTGCTGGAGTTGGAGCCAGAGGAGCACGCCGGGTACGTGCTCTTTTCTAATCTCATGGCGATGGCGGGGAGGTGGAGGGAGGTGACTGCAGTGAGGAAGGAGATGAAGAGGAGGAAGATGAGGAAGGTACCTGGGTGCAGCTCCATTGAGCTGGATGGTACTGTGCATGAATTTATTGCTGGCGATTGATAAATGATTATAGAGAGATAAAATTCAGTGGGAAACAATGGGAGAGCATGTGTGATATATGACAGATAAAGTGACAATGATGAAGGAAAGACTGGACAGTGAATTGACTTCAAGCACAATTCTTCTTGACTTTCAGGATGGTTTGTATTGAATGCACCAAAACCATACCAAACTCAGGATAGTCAGATTTTTCTCATCAATTTAAAAACAGGTGTCTTAATTGCATGTGAGACCAAAAATGTAGGGAACCACAGGGTAGTTAATAGGTAAAGAGGAAAATAATAGAGTGATAGCATATGAAGGTGATGTGATACTGAGATCACAATATGAGAAACACAACATTTACAAAAACTCTAGTCTTGCAATGATTTGCACAAAATTGAATATTTCTGGTTCATTCTACTTGATCCAAATTTTACGGACGAAATTTCTCCAAATCAAATTTGAGAATTTTATCATAATTTACTAATATTTATGTTGTCACAATCTATTGTCCATTACCCATAAGGTAGAATCTTCTCTTTTTCTCATCATAGAGTCAAATTTTATTATTATTTTTTAAACTGAGAAACAATCATAAATTTATATTCAACGTCAAAATGGAAGCTGCATAAGAAGAAGGGAAAGCTTTGTGGTTAAGGGATTGCATGTTAGGTATGGACGAATTCCTCCACTTTGTGACAGCCAGTGTTATTATACAAATAATCAAATCTACCACACAAAATAGAAGCATATTTGAGTAATATATAAATAATAACATGTTCTATATTCATAACAGAAGTTGGTTTTTTCGATAGGGAGATATCCAGAAAGAGATAGAGGTATCTATTCAGGAGAGGGAGGGAACCCCTAGACGTGGTTGTTCTGTTCTTTTTGTGCAAATTGTTTGTTCTGTTCGGTTTTCCGAACAGAACAAAAATGAATTCAAACAGAACATCGCACAGACCCGTACGTGGTTCTTTTGTTCACTTTGTTTGAATTTTGTTCGAGTTTTGTGTGAATGTGTGAATTTGTGCGGAGGAGCGAATTTTGTTCGTTTTTTTTTTAAAACAGAACAAAGAACAAAGCCCTGTGCGGTTTTTTTGTGAGAGTTTTTCGTTCGTTTCAAACAAACAACCATGTCTTGTACATAAACAAAGATGTTCTCAGCTAGCAGCGTGCATGGCAGCTCCAACTGATGCATTTCTCATTTGGGAAACTCAAGGGAAAGCCTTGGCCTCTTGCACAAGAGGGTGGGGAGTTATCAAATTCAACATTCAAAATTTATTTAGTGGCCAAATTTTATTTTTTATTCCATATGGGATTGAGCCCAAGCTAATCCGAGGAAGATAAGACGGAAGGATCACAACCCAATGAGCAGCAACCTTAGTAAACAAGACAAGAGGTAAGAGCAGACTTTCAGGCCAACCCAGCCTGAATCTTGCATCACAATGGGCCATTTTTAAAACCCACATTATAAACTCAGCCATCTGATCTTTACGAATAATATCGGACGTCGAGATTAAAAATCCAAACATCTCATTTGTTTTTCTTCTTCTCAGGTGGTGATTGGTCAGTGGCAGTTAACACAGATGGTGGGATCCATGTATTTCAAGGAGTAGATTGGGTTTTGGCTGTTGACATAGATGATGGTCCATTGATTGTTATATTTGATTGAAGATGAAAAATAATAAAAAAAGAAAGAACCCTTTCAGGCTTGGCTGGTATTTTACAAAGTGACAGCTCTATGATGACTTGGAAATCTCAAGAAGGTGATGGAGGATCATCAGGGAACCAGGATTTATTTTAGCATGGACAATGTGACTTGGAGTAGCACACAGACGTTAATGTGCAGCAATCGACGCCCTTTTTCCCTTATAATTGTGATAACAAGGTGATTCTGGTATGGTTATCTTCCTCTAGATTACTTTTATTCTTTATTTCTAGTTAAGAAAGGTTTTTAATTATATCAATTTAACTTGAATGAATGTTAGAACTAAAGATTTTTAACATTGCATCATTGAAGCATTTCATTAAATACCTCTTGTTACTTGTAATTCTGAGATTTCTTTCTTAATTTATCACCATTTTATTTTTAAAACACCATAATAACTCATCAAACCATTTAATCTTCCCACACACATGCCCTCTTCGACTTATCTAATCCCATTCTTCCATTATTTAATGAAAATTTTCTTTACATCCTTATCCCACACACATGCTCTTTTTCCCTTATTGTTCAGATCCTTATTCCTTCAAAAAAAATTTTGATTACTCTTCTCATCATTTCACTTCCTCTCAATTTATTTCCCACATATTCCATCTCCCAAAAAATATTACCCCTATTATTCTCTTTTTGAAGCTCTCTCCAAGGAATTGGCCAGGAAGGACACAAGGGATGCTTTGGAAGTCGACAGTTCTTGATTCTGCACTCAACGTTGTAAGTTTCTGATTTGTAATTCAATCTTCTTCTTGAACGATTCGAAAACGCCAAGGCATGGGCGAAATGTACATGCCCTAGAAGTTGGTTTTGAATGAAATTAGCACTGCATTTTGATTATGATTCAAGATCTGATTTTTGATCCTTAATTATACATCAATTTAGAACATTTCTGCTTCATTAGATTTTTAATTTAGGGTCGGATTTCATCTTTTCCCCAAATTCTTCACCTTCTCTCTCTAGGTTAATTTGTCTAGTTTCTCTCTCTAGATTTCGATTTTTATTGTTTAGAAATTTAATTTAATATATAAAACAACCTAAAAATAAAATTTGATTCGAAAATTCATCCATCTTGAAGTCCAATTTAAAAATAACTTTCTTGATTATTTAATTCCCAATTTTAATTCATAAAAATTGTTTTAAATTTTATAATAATTGGGAAATTAATAATCTGAATTAATCTGATCTTAAAATTGAAATATTTCTATCTAGAGTTTTCTGACTGAAAATTTTAAAAATCAAAATTTAGTCTTACTTGATTTTGATTAATTAAAAACATTATTAAGCATAATTAAGATTTATTAATTGCAAAATTAATTCATCTTTGAATTAATTCATTAAAATTTGATAAAAATTCTTATTTGTTGCCTCCCTGTGGTTTGACCCCTTGCTTTCTCTATATTCTATATTTAGTGATTAAGGGAAATTATAAATTTTATTGCATAAGTCTAAACGCCAAATCAATGACATATTTACACGCATTTTTAGGCTTTTCAGGTAACAATGAGGCGTTTCACCATTCTGAAGATCACATGGATACATCAGGAGGTTGGTCATGTGAATGACTCAAACACTATCATTTAAGGAATCTAATGATAGTATGGAATATGTTCTGCGTCAGGTGATATCATCATCTAATTATTTGATTTTAATATGTTTTGATTTCAAATTTTCATTGAATGATTTGATTTTTTAATTGTTAATTTAGCGTAAAAAATCCAACATAATCCAACTCTCTTTAACTCTCTCTTTCATTCTCTCTTTCTACCTATATCTCTCTTTCTCTCTATGTCTCTCTCTCCCTATCCGTCCCCCTCTCTCTCTCCCTCCCTCCCTCCCTCCCTATCTCTCTCATTCTCTCTCTCTCTTCCTCCCTCCCTCCCTATCCCTCTCGTTCTCTCTCTCTCTCTCTCCTTCCCTCCCGCCCTATCACTCTCATTCTCTGTCTCTCCCTCCCTCCATATCCCTCTCATTATCTCTATCTCCCCCCTCCCTCTCATTCTCTATCTCTCTCCCTCCCTCCCTATCCCTCTCATTCTCTCTCTCTCCCTCCCTCCCTCCCTCTCCATCTCATTCTCCTCCATGAAAACATATGGGATAAGAATATCACCTGCTCATATCTAATAAAAGATTTGATGACATATTGAATATATGTTAACGTCAAACAAATCATGCATTCCATGTCTTGTTCCACGTTCATTAATACAATGGATTCATTACAGTGCACGTGTGATGCTCAAAATGAAGTCTATGGATACATTTACAGACTTCGTGAATTATGATGACATCGTAATATGGAGATCACTATTGTTTAAGCATGTGTTCTAAATTCCTATTTGAAGGATATCCAGAAGGACATATAAGTATCCAGATAGAATTTCATAATCTAGCATCACTCAAATGATCAGTATGGCCGGTCCGATAACCATTAGTGTGGAGACACAAAGGATTGATAGTAGGTGCTCTTTAGTGGAAAGAGTTCACTAATTGATCCGTATGAATCCCTGAATGGAACTATACCAAATTGTCAATCAGATTGGTTCGCATCTTTGTTGTGTAAGTTGTCCTTAGACCTAAGACACCAAAGACGTCTTGTGGATGGATAGTTGTACTTTGACTATGATATATGAGTCTCTTATCATGGGATTCTTAACAGTCTTATTTTGGTGCAACAAGAAGTTCATGAATAGGATTGAGTGTTCAAGATGGGATCATCCACCCTTGGTATAAGAGGTGACAACTCAAGGAAGACGATGAGATGAAGTCCATGACCAAGGCGGTGAAATATTGTAGAATATTTCTACAATGATTTTTGAACGTGTCAGTACTAACTTGAATGAGTGATTATGGTTGACAGTTGACCATACCCAATGTCATCCTAGGAGCGTCAAGTGGATGAGGGACTATATGTACAGAACAACTAATGGTGAACATGTTCTATGAGTGAAGCGATACACAATCCCTTGTATCTTCTAGAGCATGAGGTGTAGCTTGGCACCCGTCATAACAATATAATACAACATATTAAAAGTCCGAAACTCGCCCTTATAAAAAATATGAGTTTTGCTTATCCACGAGTAAACGAGGTGTTCTCAATCGGCGAAGCCTTAAAGCCTGAGGCGATCTCAATCGGCGATGCCTCTAGGTGTTCTCAATCGGCGAAGCCTCTAAGGTGTTCTCAATCGTCAAAGCCTCCACTGCCTTTTGGCTGAGGTGCTCTCAATTGGCGAAGCCTCCTTGGACCGAGCTGAGGAGTTCTCAATCTGAGAAGCCTAAAACACCAAGGTGTTCTCAATCGGCGAAGCCTCTAAAGCCTAAATAGATCTCAATCGGCGATGCCTCCAGTAGTTATCAATCAGCGAAGTCTCAAAGTTGTTCTCAATCGGCGAAGCCTCCTGACCTTTTAAGAGTAGATCTCAATCGGCGATGCCTAGAATCCTGCTTTTCGAATTTGTACACATTAATACTACGTCGTCTGTTTCTTAATGGTTTAAGGCGAAAATATGAAAATAAGAAAATGTAAGAATCAATTTTGAAAAAAAATATGAATTTTAAAATTTTCAGCTAAATATATTTGAGGCATGATAAAATAATTTTTAGATTTCATAAATATTTACTTAGATATATTTTTAGAATGATATTCTGATTTTTCTAAATTTCTCAATATTTTAATGAATATTTGGAGATGAAATTCATAATCAAAATAATTTTTAGAAATATTTTTTACCTTTTTCTTCTAGAATTGAATGCCAAGATGGCAATCTGTCATAAAAATTGGAGAAGAGAGATATAGGAGGAGAGAGAACATCAGATGGCTTGGATTGCTCTAATTTAAATTATGACATTTGACAATCTGTAAGGTCTTTTGGGCTGAAATTTCGAGGGTAGTTCCATCTTTCCCTCATCCATCCATCTGCCATCTGGGATGTATAAATAGAAACCCCATAATTTTGAAAAATATATTCATATATTTTTCCCCTAATTTTTAATAACAGAGTGGTTAGTTTGTTCAAATTCTTGTTATGGTCTATTCTTGCACTCAAAGAGTGAATGATTGAAGGAGGGATGTTCAATTCAAAACACTTCAAGAAAAAAGCATCACTCGGCATGTCGGTCATTGACGATGAGGTTAGTGTGATCTTCATATGTTTTTTACTCACTGTCTTCATTCTTTTTTGCTAGGTACCTCTAGCGATAACCTAGGTTTTCACTACCCCTCACGCCTATGTTGGCACATATCTGCCTCCATCTCAATCACACTAGAAACGATAAAATTGTCATCACACTTGTTGGCATATATTGGCGGTCATCTCCATCATAATCAGAGGTGGTATATCTCTCATGTGTTCTATCCACTCACATCCATTGCCGTCAACCATCACTCCATACTCCCAAAGCAACAGATATGGTATTTAAATTAGAATTAATTACTAATTTTCTATTATAAAAGTATATTAAAATATCATAATTATTTTATAAAATTTGGCTATATTAGGTTAGATGAGATTGATGTTTTGAATTACATTTCACTACTTGGCTTTGTTAAACTAGATTTACATTTTAAATACAAAATTTTAAAAATTGACTTTAAAGATAGAATTCACACATTCATTACTTGCTCCTAATGGATTCAACCCTTGCTTGCTTTCTGCTTGTAAGCAAAAATATAAATATTGTTACATAAACCAGAAGCCTTAAATGATATCTTTTAGCAGTATTTTTTTGTTAATCATAAGGTGATATCCCCATTTTGTGAACTGATTTAATATGTTTTAACTCATTTCATTTCCATTCGGCAATTTGATTTTTCAAATCGTTAATCTTCCCCACAGCAGCCAACTCTCTTGGAGATTGCAAACTGTAAGCTCAAAAAATGGCTCTCTGAATAGCAGATTGGATGCCCATCATATATATAAAGAGTAACACCTTCCCGTGTGTATTAAAAGATTTGAATGTATGTTATATGTGCGTACATGACCATTAATAAAATAAACTTAAATTACAATATAATTTTATGACATATCTGATGTATTTTCTAAAAGAATCATTTGACCTCATGACGTCATTAACCATTTAAAAGACTAACCTATTCCCACTACAAGTATTAGACTAAAAGAATACCATGTCTTACCCATATCTTTTTTAGAGGCTGGCAATTATAATTCGATTTATATTAAGCTATAAGCAGCTCACTTCGACCCGATCTTAACAAAGTAGAAACTGTGATAAATGTTCAACAAAATGAAATTCATTTAAAAAAAACAAAAAAATATAGAAAAAGTGAAGAGTAAGGGATTAGTATTTCAATCTATCTAAAATTGAAGAGTGAACTAATTTATCTAAAATTAGTATTTCAATTTGAGTAGTGAAGTTTTCATACTCTTCATGTGTGTTCAAATGCCTATCATTTTACTAAGTTAGGAGTTCTAACTCCCATCCATTTTGGGTTTGAACATATTTACTAAGGAATTATCAGCACACTGTTGTGTGTTGAAATCTGAACTTGTTCTCTCCCTTAATAGAAGCTATTGAAATATTCAATTGGTGCTAAATTTCCATTTTAACAAACACAAACAGAGAAATGGATGAATTCAATTCGAGGGTTATGAGTTTCCACTACATAATCTTCAGAGGTTATGCATCATATCATAATAAAACTCATTCGTGGAGAAAAGATCAACCAGGACCGACCTTTGGTATGTCGTAGTGCTCGCTGAGGTTGGCCAAGTACTGATTAAACTGATGAACTCGATCTCGATGGGACTTGCACGCCTCTTTCGCAAGCCTCTTCATTTCAATCTTCTCTCTGTGATCCAAATACCTTCGCTCCGCCTGAGTGAATTGATCTAGATAAAATGGCTGACGATTGTTCCCACCATCCAATCCTCTAGTGTCATCAATCTTGGAGTTTCCATAGTCTTGATGTTCTTCAGAGTTCTTCTTCTTCTTCGTCTTCTTCTTCGTCTTCTTCTTCTTCGTGTTGATGTCATTGGATTTGACATTGAGGGGTTTGCCTTTGAGCCACAGCTTTCCCACAACCACGGTCTCATAATTCGACATCTTCCTTGATACCCACCTGGCATAACATCAGATAAATTGATTATGAGCATGATCAAGAGCAATGGCTTGTGAAAAGGAGAAAGAGAGAGAGGAAGGAAGAGAGAGAGAAAGACCAATGTAATGAGGGGAGAGAATGGAGATGAAGGGCAACCAAAACAACTAATAGATAAAGAGAGGGAGGAGCTGTTGAAATTCAGGGTAGGAGAGTTGAGAGATGAGGAGAAGAGAAAGAGGGTGAAAGAGGTCTGCAAAAATGCAAGGAGAAGCTGAGAGAGCGAAGAAAGGAATAGATGAAATGAAGAGAGATAGATAAAGAATGAGGTAGATAAATAGAGAGATAGATAGTGAGATAAAAGATGGATAGATAGCTAGGTTGATAAATAAAGAGATAAAGAGAGGGAGAGGGAAATGGAGGAGAGTAAAAAAGAGAGAAATGGGAAGATGGAGAGAAACGTCAACTGAAACATGAGACTATAAGTTAAAGAAGTTGCAGAAAGGTATTTGGGAAGAGAATTTGTTCTAAAAATTTAACTTGAATGGTAGAGGAAGGTCCGGCAAGACAAAGATATTGCCATTGGGATCTTGACGTTCCTCCGCTAGATCCTTGCAGGCGACCACCAACTGGCGCCATAAGAAATGAGAAAAGAGGAGGCAAACTAATATACATCAGAAGAATCATTCAAACGACTGAAAAAACATTAACTCTTGTATAACGTGGTATTGTTGTTCATTCTTTGATTCAAATAATCATCCCATCATAAATGAAAATGGAAATATAAACATTACAAACATGACGCAGAAAAATTATGATTTGACATCAACCCTCATTTAGAATCAGCCAAAACAATGTCTCCTTTCCTAATCGATAATTTCCCTTGAGATCCTACGGATCTTCGAGATGTGTGGCGTCAACAAGATCAACAAGAATCAGAAAGGCTGATCAGATAATTAAAGCATTGAGATTCTCCTCAATATTAGCACATTAATATCTGATTTAGCAGGAACAAGAAGGGACGTAAAACCTACAAATCCAATCAACCGATACACTTCCACGCTTGAAATCGAAAAAATAAGAACCGTTTAACAACGCAGTTCATCGCATTACGTGACTTCCCGCAATCACAATCCAGCAGAGTACTAGAAAAATTACCTGTAGCCGAAAATCAAGGAAGAACCGATCGATCAACCTCACGCGATTGAAGATTCATCGCCCGCTGACACGGACGTTTATATAGTGGCGCCAACGAAGTTTCTAGAGGCTCCTCCGCGAAGAACACTGCTCCAATGAGAGATTGACACGTGTCCTGCTTAGCTTCAGTTTTCTAACGGTTTGATATAATGTGTTTTTTATTAGACGATTTTGTTTTAAAATGCCATGTTTTTATTCACACTATCATGGAAAATTGGAGAAAATATATAATTATATTTATAATATCATGTTTGATTCGACAGCCACCCCTACGAGTAGCGAGTGGCGAGAGTGACATTCTCTAAGCATGATAGGGAGCGGTGGAGACTGGAGAGTATAGTGCAGGGACACGGACGGGACGGTTTTTTGTGCCATGATGAAAAAATCGTCCCGTCCACAAGACTGGACGAACGGACGCGACGGTTTTCCTATCATCGGACGAAAAAACCATCCCGTCCTGAGGTCTCGGATGATGGGTGGTAAGGGAAGGACGAAAATCTGTCGGATTCGCTTCCGACAGTTGAGATCTTGCCACGGAGAACCGTCCCGTCCTGAGGTCTCGGACGATGGACGGTAAGGGAAGGATGAAAATCTGTCGGATTCGCTTCCGACAGTTGAGATCTTGCCACGGAGAACCGTCCCGTCCTGAGGTCTCGGACGATGGACGGTAAGGGAAGGATGAAAATCTGTCGGATTCACTTCCGACAGTTGAGATCTTGCCACGGAAAACCGTCCCGTCCTGAGGTCTCAGACGATGGACGGTAAGGGAAGGACGAAAATCTGTCGGATTCACTTCCGACAGTTGAGATCTTGCCACGGAAAACCGTCCCGTGAGAGAACAAGAATGAGAAGTGAGAGGGAGCCGGCGACCGTGCACAAGAGGGGTTGGAGGAGGGGGAGGGGCATTGAAAAAAAGTTAATTTTTTTTCGTCCAGGACGAGAGACGCGATGATTTTTTTCAGGATGGGACAAATCTGGCCAACTCGGGACGCGAACAAACTATTTCATCCACGAACGAATTCCCCCTGGACGAGACAGTTCGGACGATTCTGAAATGTACGGACGCCGAACGGGAAGATATTCATCCCGTCCTGTCCATCGTCCATGTCCCGGACGATTCGGAACTATAGTGGAGAGAGACTCTAGGCAGGACTGATGGTGACTCATTTCTTTTACTCCAGGCCTAGATGAATTTTAGAGACTCTGCTGATGGTGACGTCTATGTCGATGCTTGTTGACGATGACACTGTTATCATGATTTAATTGTTCACCAGTCTACATCGTCATCCGAACGTGCCAATCCCTAGGTCGAGGAATAGAATTTTGGGCCATTAGGCTTTACTGGGTCACTTTTTTTTTTGCTAACTAGTCTAGGGTCTCATCCTTTCCTATCGATGTCGATGCTTGTTGACGACGACACTGTCATCATGATTTAATTGTTAGCCAGTCTACATCGTCATCCGGACGTGCCGATCCCTAAGTCGAGGAATAGAATTTTGGGCCATTAGGCTATATTGGGCCAAAGTTTTTTTACTATGAGTCCGGGCCTCATCCTTTCTTTTATCTTCGACGATGGTCTTTGACAATGTTTACGCCGACATCAAAGTGAATGATGACAAATTTTAGGGACTTCATAGATGGAGGTCATATGTATCGATGCTTGTTGACGATGACACTAGTGTCGTGATTTGATTGTCTATCCATTGACGTCGTTATGACGTGTTGTCGTCTGTACTTGCCAATCCCTACCAAGGGAATAGAATTTTGGGCCCTTGGGCTGAAGTTTCTCCTAGTGGCCCACATTCCACAAAAAACCCACATGTTCTAATTTTCTTTTATTATTCTCCCTGAGTTGAAATTCTGTATAAGTGGTCCTTAATGGGCCCTAATGGGCCCAAAAAATCATCCACAAATAAAAAATAAAATTGTCTTTTAGTTTTGTCTAGTGCTAGATTCTGAGCCATTTCCAACGTGGCACAAAGACCTAAAAATAAATTACTTTGGCGCCATTGAATTTTTTCCCTATACATATATAGTGGGCTAGGGATGGTCACGCGGTTCGGCACAGAAATTAGTCCCACGCTCAAAGCCGCCTTATAGCAACGCAAAAAAGGCGAGGGAAATGAGAGAGAGAGAGGCGCAAAACGAGAGAGCGAGCCAGAGAGAATTGAAGAAAGAACCCCCCCAACATTGCGTAAACGAGATTTTGAATGAGCAAATCACTCTGCTAATCGTAATTAGGAGAAAAATCGCAATCACGCACGGCACGTAAATGGACCATCCCGTATTGGCCCTTTCCAAGTCTCCACAGAAAAAAATAAATCGTCTGTGTCTATCCCGACGTGTCGCTCTCCGCTTACTAACCCTTTCCTCGACGGTGCTACCTCTTTATCTCTCTCTAATTTTTGGGTAGTTTGGGTGTGGTTAAGAATATATTTCTCTCTCTCTGTCTATAGTTCTTTCTCTCTCTAAATTTTGGGTAGTTTGGGTATGTATGATTTAGAATATATCTCTCTCTATCTGTCTATTTCTTTCTCTCTCTAATATTTGGGTAGTTTGGGTGCGATTAAGAATATATTTCTCTCTTTCTCTGTCTATAGTTCCTTCTCTCTCTAAATTTTGGGCAGTTTGGGTATGTATGATGTAGAATATATCTCTCTCTCTGTCTATTTCTTTCTCTCTCTAATATTTGGGTAGTTTGGGTGTGATTAAGAATATATTTCTCTCTTTCTCGCTGTCTATAGTTCCTTCTCTCTCTAAATTTTGGGTAGTTTTGGTATGTATGATTTAGAATATATCTCTCCCTCTATCTGTCTATTTCTTTCTCTCTCTAATTTTTGGGTAGTTTGGGTATGTTTGATTTAGAATATATCTCTCTCTGTCTGTTTGTCTATTTATTTCTCTCTCTAATTTTTGGGTAGTTTAAGTATATGATTGATTAAGAATATATTTCTCTCTCTCTCTCTGTCTACTTCTTTCTCTCTCTCTAATTTTTGGGTAGTCTGGGTATGTTTGATTTAGAATATATATCTCTGTGTCCATTTCTTTCTCTCTCTAATTTTTGGGTAGTTTGGGTATGTTTGATTTAGAATATCTCTCTTTCTCTCTCTGTCTGTCTATTTCTTTCTCTCTCTACAAATTTTGGGTAGTTTGGGTATTTTTGGTTTAGAATCTCTCTCTCTCTCTCTATCTGTCTATTTCCTTCTCTCTCTAGTTGTAGGGTAGTTTGGGTATGTTTGATTTAGAATATCTCTCTCCCTCTGTCTATCTATTTCTTTCTCTCTCTAATTTTTTTGGTAATTTAGATCAGAAAGGGCCAATATCGACGTGTTAACGATGACGTGTCGCTCTCTGATTGGCCGATTGCTCCGTTTCTCGCTCTATATAAATACCTGCAGAGAAGAAAAGCTTCCATGGAAGAAACGGCATGGTGGAGGTAGTGCAGCTTCTTCCTCCGCTCGAAGGAGATGAATCGGAGGAGATCGAGGCCAGATCGACGTTCTGGCACAGCCCTTCGGCTACGGGATCGATCTTCCACCGTCTCGATCGAAGAGGTACGCGATCTCGCGATAGAACGAGTTTTCTTTCGCGATTCTCGGATTCCGACTCAGAGATCGATCAATTGCGCGATCGGATCGCCGCCAACCTCGATCTCTCCGATCGGCAGGATTTGGGGGGTTTTCGCGAGGTAGACCGCGCGGATCTCGATCTCGATGAATTGGGATTTGTTTGCACCTGCGGGGAGCCCTCCTGTTGGGACTGTATACCCGTGGAAGGAGAAGGCAGGGATCAAAATTTGGATTTTGACTGGGAAGAAATCGTGATTGGCGGCAATAATAATGCCACTGAGGTCGAGATCGAACGAGAAGAATCGAGGAGTGTCGAGTGGGAGGTGCTGTTGGCCATGAATGACGCCTTGGAAAGGAATTCTTCGTTTGGGCAAGAAGATCATGATGATGGGTTTGTTCATGCTCCAGAGTATGAAGTCTTGTTTGGGCAATTTTCTGAGAATTTGATCATCAGGGGAGCTCCACCTGCTGCTAGATCTGTGGTCAAGATGCTTCCTTCGGTTGTTCTAACGATGCAAGAGAAGGATATTAAAGAGAATTTTGTGTGTGCGGTGTGCAAAGAGGAGATGGGTATGGGAGAGGAGATGAAGGAATTGCCATGTTTGCATTGTTATCATGAAGAATGTATATTGCAGTGGCTGAGGATAAGAAACACATGTCCAGTTTGTCGCCATGAGCTGCCCACAGATGATCCAGAGTATGAAAAGCAGCGAGCTCGGTTGGGTTTAGAGAATGAAGTTCCTTCTCACTGGCACAATTCCATGTGAGTTATTGCCAACTTTTGTGTGAAATGATGGTTTTTTTCCAAATTTTGAGGAAAACTTAGTCGAGCGAGCAGTTCTAAGAGGTATACTGGGTTCCTGTTGATTTGGTTTCTGGTTTTTTTTTCTTGGAGGGGATTTTGTTAGCATGAAGATGCTGTAGAATTTGGTGTGAGGTTTGTACTGTATAACACGATACAGATTGACATTCATAGACTCGGTTTGTAGTTATGAAGGCATCTGAATATGTTGTATAATCTCTACATCTCATTTTTCTTATGGGTCTTTTAATGACTTATGCCTAACAAGATTCCAAATTGCTCTAATTTTTTTTCTGTTTCTGAAAGAACTGCCGTCCTGACTTGCATGAGATCATAGATTTCTTTCTGTTCAAATGGAAGCCAAACTTTTTTATGAGTTTAAGAGTTAATGTTTGTGGTTTTAAAAACCTTTTCAAGTAAAACTTAAGTTGATCATCTTCTGGAGTTAGAAACATTCTCTGTGTGGACGTCCCTAAACCCTAGTTACATATTTTATTATTAAGTACACGTTCAATACCTTTTCTACCACTTATTTCATCACTTGATTTTATATTAATTCTTCTATTTGAGTTATTTCTCGCACCCAAAGGTGAGTATTTTTTTGTTTTTTAAATTTCTACTCTGAGTGACCAAATGAGAACAAAGGGAATAGTATATGGGGATTGACGTGGTAAGAAAGGGTTGATCTTTGGATAAAATACTAATATTAAAAACATTGATCTCATTTTCTTAAAAAAAAATAATTAAAACATTGATCTCTTGCTAATAGCGCTAGAGCTATAGAAATCTTACATTTTCACCAACTGATGCTGGGGAAAACAATTCAATTTGATTTCTAACTTTGTTGTGTTTTCATTCAAATTTGAACATCATATGGTCCACTGGTGACGACAATATAGAATCAGTTTTATTTCGTCGTAGCTTGATTTAATCCGTCAGTAATACTCATAAGCTCAAAATTGGCTTAGAAACACACAATTTTACAAAAGCTTGAAACACGGTAAATTTATTTTCAAAATTTTGTTCTAATATGATTACGCTCTATGTTATGACTCTGAATTCACATTTACAAGTTAAAGATAAAAAAACTCCCCCCAAGTTCTTAGATGCTCTGAACAGCCATAGGAGCTTTCTTTTCCATTTTTTGACATAGTACAATGATGACAAAATCATCTTGAGAATCAGATTTTTGCGTAAATTTAATTTTCTGGGTCTTCATTTTTTTACTTGCCAAGATGGATATCAAATTGCCCTTGAAAACCAGATTTGTCAATTAGCTACTTGGGCTTTTTTTTTTCTTCAAAAAGAAATTTACTTGCGCATTTCAATTTATATACATCCCCCGATTGGTGCAGAATCGCCTTGAACTTGATAATTTTCTATAACTTAACAATGGCACTGCAATTGAATTTTGTTAGAAATTTAATCGGGGTTTTATTATATTTTTCACTTCAGTAGATGCGCAGACAGGAACGCATGCAATTGAAAAAAATTTCAGAACTTTTCTTGGCCCATTTTCATTTTTTCACCTCTATAGATGTGCCTACATAAGCCCCTGAAATTAAGATTTTCAGAAATTTAATTGTGATAGTTCTGTTTTCTTTAACTTGCCTAAATGTTTATAGATTCACCCTGCAACTGATATTTTGTGGTAATTCCATTGGCATCTCTCTATATTTATGCGAGAAAAATAAGTCACCCTGAAATTTGGTCCCACGATCTTGCACCCTAATGCCGTACCAGTTACACAATCACGCTGACCTCCTCAAGAAGGCCTCTTTTGTAGTGCCGTGTGAGATAAACACTTGGTTTTAGAGGGTCACATGCATAAGGTTCTTGGGCACCGTAATATATATTCAGCTGGGGGGTTTATGAAAAATATCATTTATTATGCGAGGGCCCGACGGGCCCCCATGCAATCATATTCTCTAGAGTAGGGATGTCTCTAGAGAATTAATGTGGATCGAAGTGGTATCATAGATAACATTTATCACACAGGACTACATAGATACCGCTAGAGGCTGGATGCGTGTAACTTGTGGCATCAGATTCAAGGAACAAACTAGTCGGAAATTTGACTCCGTGTAAGGTGATTTGATCATATTGTTTTGTTGTATTTATTTTATTCTGTCCCAATATTACAATTACCTTTTAGTTAATGCTTTTAGCTAGATTATATTTTGTCGTCATCGATCCCAACGATGGTATCAGGGACAAATTTCCTCGCATCCTGAGGTCTATGATTCTCCTTTGATGTCTAAGAGTGTCCTGAACTTGGTAGGTGAGGCTTAGTATAGAGAGACAGATGCCAGCAGTTTGGCATGTTGATGCCATTGCCCCACATCTCCTAATAAATGATAGAACATGATACCTAATAGAGCCGGTACTAGAGGTCCAGTTTCTAGTTTTAGGCATCATGCTAGGAGGAATTAAGGATGCATTGATAATGAAGAGATTCAGAAAATGATTGGACTAGGCTGAACAAATATCAGTGATCAGAAATAAACAAACAATATAGATAGTCAAAGAGCATGAATGATAGAATCAAAATTAGGGTTTTTGTTTGTCATTGGTGCTTTTGACTTTAGTCACTAAAACATTAACATGCACTCACTTAAATGAATCTAGCTAGTGATGAGTACAAACCATCTTCACAAGCAATGACAATGAAGGATTTAATATGCTTCATATAGTGATTAACAAGATGAGGGTAGATACATATAAAATACATTATATTGAGATGATAAAAATGCAAGTCGAAGAGGTAATAAGATGAAAATGACCAAGATGAATTATAGTAAATAGAAGATAGTGATGTGCACAAGAAAATGAGAGCAAACGAGATGAAGAACAAAATGATGAAGAATTAGGGAGAAATACACACACACACACATATATATATGGGACAATAGATGAAAACCTCGAAAAACCTTTTCATGGCAGCAAAAGATGACATTTGTTTCAAATTTTGATGATTAAATCAAAACAAACTTTGATATTTTGTAAGAAACTTGTTCTGCCTTTGACTTGTTCCCTAGATTAGTGTTATGAAGTCGTTCATGTGTCCAAGCTCTAGAGCTCCTTTGACTTGTTCCCTATGTAGTCTTAGTTCGGGTACATCAAGAAGTTCACGAAGACGATTGATTAGCCAAGATGGGATCATCCACAACCTTGGTATAAGAGGTGACATCTCAAGGAAGATGATGTGATGAAGTCTTTGGCTAAGGTACTGAAATATCAGGAGAAGAGTTCTCCGATGATTTCTGATTGTATCAGTACTAACTCAGATGACTGATTTGGGTTTGATAGTACACCATACCCTAAGTCATTCTAGGAGTGTCACTGGACAATGGACTATATGTTCAAGACAACTGACGGTGAACAGGTTTCATGTGTGAGTCAATACACACTCCCCTGTATCTTCTAGAGCACGAGGTGTAGCTTGGCACCTGACCTGTTGGAGACTAAATCTATTAGTTGGGTTAAATCAATCCGACATTTATGAATATATATGATGATATAGTAAATTAATTTGGAAGTCTAATGAAGGTTATTGGGCCGCAATAGTCGTTAACTAGACTGATACATGGGCTTAGACTATCGCAGGAAAATGATTTTTTTTACGTCAGAATATATACTTAAGTTTTGGGAGTTTTTTATGAAAAATACCCACTAAGTCTAAATAGGGAAGGCCCTGAATGAATTCACCCAGTTTAGATATTTCAATGGCTTCCCCTTCGTCTCCCTTCTCACACTTCCTCTCCACTCCCCATGTGATTGGGATGGCGTAACGACGACGACAAATATTGAAGGAGGCTCATCAACAAGGAGGAGATCCAACGTGCTGAGGGCTGCGTGGATACATCTAGAGGCTGCACACTTGAGCAGCTTGACTCATCTTGCTCCAGGATCCAAGAAATCACAAATGCGATCCATGCACAGGTTCTAAGTTTAATGTTTTTAATGATTCCGTTTGATTATGTTGAAGTCTTCTGTTGAAGAATATTATGATTAATTCATCCATATCAAGACATGTAAACCCCAACAATAAGTCCATTCACGATCATTCTACTGGGTGAGCTCCTAGAGTTCTCTATCTTATTTTCAATCTTGGTTTAACTTGTGTCTGTTTAATAGAATATAATTTTCATATGGTTTTATTTTGTTATCTTAATTTACATAAAGTCCTTTTATAATATTATGCACTCCAAGTCTTCAGCCTTTCGCAACTCAAATTACCTAGTCGTTTGTGCCACATTTCCATATCATACTTAGTATAATTAGCAATTAAAATTAACTTTGATTTTAAAATGTCATCTGTATAAGTTATATATATGTTCTTACCTCTTCATTAAATAAATAGGAGTTTATCAGAAGTCTCTTTGATAACACCCTAAATTCCGTATTTATTTCAAGAAATTAGCACAATTTATTATATTTAAAGAGTTTAAAATGGGGTTTTTATCATATATTGCATATTAATTAATTTTTCAAAAGAATTCTGATTTTTCCTTAATTTTTTTGTTAATTTATGAATTTTATGGAATTTATTTGAGCTTGGAATAATTATTTTAAAATGAAATCAGCAGGTTTAGAATTTAATTTTGATCTTAATTAATTTGGGTACAGATGACTAAATTTTCTAGGATTTTATTGGATTTTTTGGGAATTATTTGAGGAAGAAATGAATTTTTAAATGGGAAAAGATAGGAGTTTTTGAGACATTTCTAAAATCTGAGGGATTTTTCATATATTTTTGTTACAATTCTATCATTAAAACAGCTCTCGGCCGTGTGCGCAAGCGTAACACTACTATTCAAATAGTTACATGGTTTGATTACAATTAAACAGGATTTTTTAATGATTTTCAGGAAAAATGGAAGAGAGATAAAGCGAGTAGGGCATAAACACAAATACTTTTCAGGTGGCACCCGTTTGCACGCGCCCATTTAATCAGGGACTTTTTTACAAAATTTTGAGAAATCCTCTCTCTAAGCGGTAAGTACGCCTCCCGTGCAGCGCATACACAACTCAGGCACGCAAGGTGACGAGAAACTCTTTGATTGGCTAACGTTAATGAAAGTGCACAGGTACGTACAAAGCGCTTTGTATGAGTTTTATTTTTCTATTTTTTATTATTTCTAGCAGGGGGCACGTGGCGCGCCGAGAGCGGAGGCGCCAAATAAACTTGAAATTTCACAACCAATCAGAGAAGGACATGACATTGTGTGTAGAAAAAAAGGTTAAATTAAATAAATGAAAATTAATCCAACCACTTAGATTGGTGGATTTTCATTTATTAATAACTTATGATCCTGAACTCCGATTGAGGTGATTTTTTTATGGATTTTCTCGTCTTGACTTCCTACTTTTATCTGTATAGTTGAATCATTCAGATCAATCCTACATTGATGAATAAACATTAATTATTAACTGGGGGTAAAATTGTAATGTTTACCATGTAACCTAAGTATAAAAGCCAAATTTCGAGAGGAGGAGGTCATTTTGGAGGTGGCTCTAGCACAGCCTCAAACAGAGAAGAGCTTCATCCTACATAAACCCTATTAGGTGCTTTCTATTTCCTTGTGTTTGGATTTTAGTGTCAATTGGAGTATTTGTTAGTGTAATTTGTGACTTTGGTTGTTGATCTTGGTCTGTGTTTCTAAATCGCTTGGCTTGATCGTCATGTACAAGCCCTTACTGAGATTGAGAGGAGAGATTGTGAAATTTACCTAGCTATTCCTTTTGCACATTAAAAGAAAATATAGAAGTTTGATTTCTAGGAGATATTAGATTGCCTTTATGATCTAATATATAGTAAATTTTGTTACCAAATTTTCCAAAATAATTTAATACCAAATCTCCTTCTTATCCCCTCTAATGAACCCCTTTGATCCTTTTATTGGATCAAAGAAGTCAATCCAGAGTTCCTCACTTCTTTTATTTTTCTCATCTCTTTCTACCCCCCCTTCTAAATTCTTAACCTAATTAGGGTGATTTTGTCTTCATTGAAGCTTAAATTAACTCTAATTAGGGTTTGAATTATTCAACCAGATCACTAATTGAATTCCTTACTAGCTTCCCTTGGACAATACCCATACTTATCACTATGCATCTTAAGTTAGGGTTTTATAAATCTTATTGTATAAGCTAAAATCAACAACGACAAGGGCTTATAAAATTACAAAATTCACCCCTATTTTTGGCTTATCAATCTTCATATATCTTTGCCCTTATTCGATGGAAAGTCAACAATCAAATCATTATCATTTAATTGGTTAATACTAATTAAATTATGTTGTAGGCATTCGAAAAAATATTTTTCTTATAAGAGAGTATCATTATGGACCTTGATTTCGCTGTCCCATAATTTCTCCAATATATCACCAAGTAATAGTGTACCTTTCTCTATTTAAGAAAGCAAAATTTTGTTTATCCCCGTCATGTGCCTTGAATTACCATCAAGGTACCATACATCATTAAATTTACTTTTCCTTGAGGAGTCAAATTTGTGTAGTGTTTATTTATAGGTACCCATTTATAGATCATTTTAGGTTTTACACATCTTAAAATTGCCTATTATTCAATCTATATTTATGTTTTATTGTTATATTCATATTTCATGTTCTAACATTAAATCTCCATAACATCCCTAAATGATAACCATGATATTCTATTTGATCTAATTCCAAAATTAATTTTAAAACATAATCTGTGAAAATGTTTTTACCTTAACGATTATTCACTGTTAACGTTTGATTACTTAACGTCAATTCTTCGACAGACTCAGAATTGTGTGAATATTTCACCTATTATCATAGCTGGATTACTCATCAAACTCATAAATTCTTTCTATCTTCGTGGAATTTGTAATATCATTTATAATTATTTGGTTTTTCCATCGGTTGTTTTTTTATTTGATCTCCTTTAATAAACATTTTTCTCTATCGAAGGGATATAACCTAGTCATTCATTATGTATTGATGATCTCTTAGAATTCATCATAATATTCAGTTTCTTTTTATTTGTAAGATTTTTTTTCATTTTTCTACTTCAGGAAGTCATATATTTCATGAATTCTATATTTTACTTTTCAGATATCATTTTCATTTAATAATTCCTATTTATTTAAGATTATTATTTTTCAGAATTTATTTTCATGAATTTGTGTTTTAGTTCTCTTACCTAGTACGTTTTCATATCTTGGCTTGAAGAAATCATTTCTTTCATGACTTCTATATCTGACTTCTCATTTAACATTTTCATTTCATAATTTCTTATCATTTTATAAGATTATTAGTTTTATGAATTTGTTTTCATAAATTTCAGTTAAGTTCATTGAACACTCTTATGAATTCTAAAAATCATCCAAGTCTTTTGAAGAGTGTCTAAGATTCTCTAATTCATCGGATAGAGAATAAATCTCTGTGTTAAGTTGATTGATCTGTTTCTCATCATCTTTCTTATCTCTCTTAAGAGTAAAAGCAATATTAATTAACTTTATTCTGAAATGACCTAGTTTTATTAACTTATAGAAACCTTAAATTTCTTTGGTTTCCTCTTCGTTTCAATATCACCTTGTTAATTTGTTAGAAATCATCACTATCTTTTTTTGTGCAAATAAACGTGTTCAGCTTGAGGGTAGTGACACTGCCCCTCTTTAATGATGAATGTTCATTTTTTCATGCAATCTTAGATTCTTAATTACTATGACCCTTAAGCAATATGAGAATAAGCAAGTCCTTACATCTTTCTGACTATTTCCTGTATTTTCAAATACTACAAAGTAACTTTAGTAGCTTTCAGTTTGGTTCCAGAGTTTACTATTTTTACATATTACTTGATGCATAAGAAATGCCCCTCTAATTCTTGAATGCTTTCTCCATTATTCTGTTGAAATAATTTGGGTTTTTTTGCAAAGATACCCTCATTGTATTCCTTGTGATGTTCCATGATGGATTACTCTCAATCTATCCTATATTTCCTTAGCGGTTTTATAACTCAAAAATTGACAAAAAATATTCAAATTCATTCATATAAATATAATATTATTATTTTACAGTTCCTCATCAGTGAATTTATCAAAAAAAAAATGGGCCATTAGCCATCATTTTCCACATTTCAAATTTTTTTATATCATCTACCACTGGGTATAAGCATGGAAAAGCATCCCAACCCACACTAGCCTGCCTAGCCCACTTAGACCTCTACTTGAGCCAAGACGCTAAGCAGGTTCCGCAGGAAAGCACATAGTGAGTCTCCCTTGCCTATTATTTCTTATCAGTGTCTTGATCGTCATTATGATAACATCAAATTAGATCAATAAAATTGTGCTTTTATATTTCTTTTTTACCACATATTTTTAGATTTTCACTAGCATTATTCATCATTTCAAGATAAAATGTTTATGATTTATTTTCCTAAGCTCTATTTAATATATTTTATTGATATTTGAGACTAACCCCACTTGACTCCTAAGAGTCAAGTGGATTTCTCACATCATCTTGAAGTTTTATTTGAAAAACAGGAATTAGGCAAAAACAATGGTAAATTTGCGATGCAAATGGGAGGCAAGTCGAAACCTAAGCCATTTAAAAGTTAATAATAGGAGGCCCAATACCAAGAAACCCGGTCTAGAAGGCCATTTCAACCTCCTTAAAGATTGAGCGAGCTATAGGCAAGAATTGTGGAGCTAACCCACCATTTGAATTTGAAAGGCCTGTTTTAAAATCTGGAAGGAGATAATATGGGTCCGAGCTGGAATTAAGAAATCCTAGCCCTCCACACCCTTTGAATTAAATACAATGGTGGAGAAAGTTAGGGTGCTTCTATTTATTCTCATCTCCCCTCTCTTTGTATCTCATCTTGGATTTATGCTCCCTACTTATTATTCGAATCCCAGTGTATCAGATTTATTTTATCCATTTTCTTTTCTACAAGAGTGTGGGAGAGAGAGTTCAAGGGTGGTCAAGATTCTTGGAGAAGCACTACTTGGCTCTTAGTGGAAATGACAAAAAAGGTTCTGTGTGATGTTCTGAATGTTTATTTTAATTTATCACATTTTTTCTAGTAAACATTCCTTCTAATGGCCTAGACTTCAAACTTTTCAACATATCAAACAGCACTGAAAAGACCAGATAAATACAGCAATGAGACCGAAAAATAAGTTGTATATATTCTTAGGTGTTGTATATATATTCTTAGCTGTTGTATGAAATAACTAATTCCAACATTTATTAGATCAACAAAGATATATATTAAGATCAACAAAGATAAAGGCTACTCCCCGGTCAAAGTTCAATACATTATATTGACCTTGTCATGCTAGCTGCACCACAGAAGAGTTTTGTGTATAGATTCAGTTTATGCAAAGATAAAATATGATAGTTTCAATCCTTCACAGATTATACAAACTAGAAATGGTTAAAAGATAATTCAAACTGTTAAGGAGATCATCACCTCCTTAATTCACTTCCACATAGTAGCAAATAGCTAATACAGAGAAATAATCAAATGTAAACTAAATAACATAGTAACATCATACATTAAAAGTATTAAGTAAATGATAGCATCATTTCCTTAACTTTGAAACTCCTAGGAAGAGAGAGAGAGAGAGAGAGAGAGAGACCACAAAAAGACAAAATAAATAATGCATATTTATTTATTTTGAAAAAGGAACAAAGGAGAAACATTATTTATCTCAAAGAAATAAAGAATAATTAGGAAAAAAAAACATTTGGTTTTCCCTTCATCCCCCTACCCCAACCCACCCCCCAAAAAAAAACTCATTTTCCTAAACCATCTTCCCCTTCTAACTACCCCCTGAGAAGGTTATGCTACTTTCTCTCTCTAAACAAGGAAAAACTCTACCCCATCTCGAGGCCCACTAGAGAGAGAAAGAGAGAGAGATAGACGCAACTTATCTGTCTCTAGAGAGGGTCTTGAATAGGAAGATCCCCATGCCACCAACCGCTAGAGAGAGAGCAATGGGATAGACCAGAGAGCCGAGCTCGCCGTATCTGCTCGGCTTCTCCGAAGACTTCCCCCCACGGGCAAGCTCGCCGAGCCTCTCGTGGACAAGGTTGGAGAGGTTGTCCAGCTGATGCATGACTTGTCGCTGACTGCGCACGATTATCGTTATCTGAATTTCACCAGTACCCATTAGTTCATGGGAAATTAAATATAATTAGTATTTGATATCAAAAAGGCATAAATATGGCCCTTCAATGATCCGATTAGGAAGATACGAAGAGACGCACTCAGAGAGTTTACTAGATTCTATTTATTGTGTTTACCTCTCTCTCTCTCTTTGCCTTGTTCCCTATCATCTTCTTTCTTCTTGCATCTCTCTCTCCTTATCTCCTATTCACTACCAAGAGAGACGGAGACGAAATATAGAAAATGAGAGGGAACATGAGAGAGTGAGAGATAGAGATAATAGTATATTACCTCTCTCTCTCTTGATCTCCCTGTCCCTCCCTCATTCTCTCTCCATCTCTCATGTTCATGTTGGAGAGAGGTAATAAAAAAGTTCCCTCTCTCTCGTGATCTGTGTCCCTCCCTCATTCTCTCTCCATCTCTTATGTTCATGTTGGAGAGAGAGAGAGAGGAAATAAAAAAATTACATCTCTCTCTCTTGATCTCCCTGTCCCTCCCTCGTTCTCTCTCCCTCTCTCATGCTCATGTTGGAGAGAGAGAGGTAATAAAAAAGAGAGAGAGGAAACAAAAAAATACCTCTCTTGATCTCCCTGTCCCTACCTCATTCTCTCTCCCTCTCTCATTCTCATGAGAGAGAGAGAGAGAGAGGAAATAAAAAAAATTACCTCTTTCTCTTGATCTTCCTGCCCTCGTTCTCTCTCCATCTCTCATGTTCATGTAGGAGAGAGAGAGAGAGGAAATAAAAAATATTACCTCTCTCTCTCTTGATCTCCCTGTCCCTCCCTCATTCTCTCTCCCTCTCTCATGCTCATGTTGGAGAGAGAGAGAGGTAATAAAAATATCACCTCTCTTTCTCTTGATCTTCCTGTCCCTCGCTCTCTCTCCATATCTCATGTTCAAGTCAGAGAGAGAGGTAATATTTCGAACCCACAAAAAAGGTAAAGATTAAAGAAATATGCCTAATTCAGAATATGTTTACTACTAGAGAGTTTTTAATGGAAAAAAGAGAGCTTATAATTTAAAGTAAAAACTGACCAATAGAAAGACAAAGAGAAAGGGTATTAAATGTACTCGGCGTACCTCTTCCATGAGGGGAGATTCCTTGGTGAGGTGGCTTGACGATGAGGAATTGGGAATCAGAGTCCCGTTGCCCAACCCAGATACAAACAAAGACGTCGGCCCGGACCCGTTGCAATTATCGGAAGACGGGACCAGATTTTGCTGACTCATCGATGATTTGCGCATGTGGAACTTGGAATTCAGCTCTTCGATTCGCGAGGTGAACTCGTCTATTCTTTCATTCAGCGTTGATATCTGCTCCACCAGCTGAGTGATCACCCCCTAAAAAACACGCAAATACAGTCAATAAACTTAAATAAATGTCCAAATTATTTTCCTAGAACGATCGCATTTTCTTACACCAATAGAAGTTTTTCTTCGTTTGTCTGTGAAGAGAAAGAGAGAGGCATGAACAGAGAAAGAGAGGGGAGTGAGACAGAGATTGGATAGGAGCGCAGAGAGAGAGAGAGGATACCAAGGCAAAGAAAAGACCAGAGAGAGAGGAGAAGAGAGCTATGACTAAATAAAATGAAAGGCAAGGGACGGAGAGAAGTGATACAGAGATTGGATGGGAGTGGAGAGAAAGAGAGAGAAACTACTAGGGGAAAGGAAATTCCGGAGAGAGAGGAGAGGAGAAAGAGAGAGATGACTAGGGAAAATGAAAGGAAATATAAGGAGAGAAGGAAGTGATACAGTGATTGGATGGGAGCGGAGAGAAAGAGAGAGAGACTTGTTGAATGTACGGGCATAATAAGCCCAAAAATATTGTAAAAATGTATCGGGTCTAAAATAAAGACCCATTTTGTAATATCGGGTCCATATGGCCCATTACCCGATTTGTTATTACAAATCGGGTAAGTGATAACGGCTAGTTAAAAACTAGCCGTTAGTAACGGCTAGTTATTACCCTATAAAAAGGGTTGCGATTTGTACTGTTTTTAATCTGAATATATATTCTCTCTCTCTCTCTCTCTCTCTCTCTCTCTCTCTCTCTCTCTCTCTCTCTCTCTCTCTCTCTCTCTCTCTCTCTCTCTCTCTCTCTGAGCTTTAGAAGAATCGTCATGGTATCAGAGCAGGCTTTGTGATCGCCTGTGATTGTTGGAAACTGAAGCTCAAAGGCTGCTGCTAAGGAGAAGTTCATCCCACGGGAGGATCTTCTTCTAGATTTTTGGAGCTAAAGTCCACATTATAAGAAGTCTTTTTCGCTGGTTTTATGGCAGACGAAGCTGCAAAGATTTCTTCTCAGGTGGTGTCATCAGGCCATCAGATTATATTCGCCGATAGATGGCTCACTCAATTTACAGTGATTGCCAAATGCAATATATTCAACGGAAACAATCTCCTGTTATGGGAGAGGAATATCCAGGCAGTCTTGAAGCCCAGGAAACTCACTCATCATCTCTCAGAAGATCGCCCGTGTGAAACTCATCCAAGTTATCCAAAATGGATAACAGCGGAGGAGTTTATTTTTGCATGGATGCTAGATTCTATAGCATCCGAGCAGTTAACCAGTCTCTCTTCTTATGGAACAGCGAAGTCATTGTGGGAAGCAATCCATCGAAGCCATTTTAAAAAGAATGACAAGACAAAGATCATTGAGTGTATTGTAAAAGCCTACACTCTCAAGCAAGGAGATATGGATGTCCTAACGTACTCAAACAAGCTGAGGGATATCCATAATGAGTTGGATCACTGCAGACCACCATCTACAGACCCAGTTGCCAGAGCCTATGAAGCTACAAATCGACTGTGCCAGTTTTTACAAGGGCTCAGACCTGAGTTCGAGATAATCAGGAGTCAATTATACAACAGGGAGGAAGAGCCCACGTTTGACCAGGCAGTGTCCAAGGCCATGCAAGAAGAGAGTCGTCTGAATGCAACTCGTGGAGTCATTGAGAATACAGCCTATGTTACAAAAAACCAGCATTCTGCTGGCACTACTGTTACCGAAAAAGTCAACCGAGATGAATTGGTGTGCAACTACTGCAAGAAAAAGGGCCATATCAAAGATAAATGCTGGAAGCTCCATGGAAAGCCTCCACACATTGCCAGAGCCCACCTAGCTCAACAAGGAGCAACCAATTCAGAGAACCTTCCATCAGCCCAGGACCTCCAGAAGATGATCCAAGAATTCCAGATCTTGAAGTCAATCATCTCTGGTGGCGCAGTCATCGGGTCAACATCCACGGCTAACACTGGTAAAAGAGAAATACTTACTCATATTACTTTGTTTACTAGGAACCCAGAAAAAGCCTGGATCCTAGACTCAGGAGCAACAGACCATATGTCATCAAGAAGAGAAATCTTTATAACATATGAAAAGATTGCTCCTAGAAAGCATGTTCAAACTGCTGATGGCACACTACTTCCAGTAGTTGGCATTGGCAATGTGAACATTCAACCCATTGGGGAAATAATTAATGTGTTACATGTCCCAAAATTGTTTGTAAGCCTAGTTTCAGTACAACAGCTTGCAAAAATGAGGGAGTATAATATACTATTTGATAATTTGGATGCCTATCTATGTCATAAGGACCTCGGGTGGAAGATTGGACTAGCTAAAGTTCAACAAGGCCTCTACTATCTACCTTGGAAGTCGCCTAGCACCCTGATAAGCGATGAACCCAAGGTTGCAGCAATATCATCTCAAGCCTCAATTATGGAGATCCATCAAAGAATGGGTCATCCTTCTTTTCACCTTCTGAAACACATGTACCCACATCTCTTTAAGGATATTTTGGTAGAACATATCATTTGTGAAGCTTGTCAATTGGGAAAGTTCAAAACAGTTCCCTATCCACCGAGTAACACTGGAATGACCAAACCTTTCCGAAACATCCACTGTGATGTATGGGGACCATCCCCTCAACTAGACATACTAGGACATCGATATTTCCTAGCATGTACAGATGATTATAGTCGATATAATTGGGTATTTCTACTCAAACATAAATCCGAGGTTACTAAAAATCTGAAAGGACTGTGTAATCTTATCAAAAGACAATTTGGTGACCCAGTCCAAGGATTTAGAACTGACAATGCCAAGGATGTTCTGAACAAAGAGCTAATGGAATTTTTCAGATCTGAGGGAATAAGACATGAAACTTCATGTCTTTATACACCACAACAAAATGGCTTAACTGAAAGAAAGCTAGGAGATATTGTTGATAAGGGGAGAACTCTCCTCATACATGGGAATGTTCCTGCAAACCTATGGGGCTTTGCAGTAATGACAGCTACACATCTTATAAATCGACTGCCTTCTAGAGTTCTAGAATTTGAAAGTCCTTTAGAATTATTAGAAACACACTACCCACATGTGAAATTGAAAACTGGTTTACCTGTCAAGATATTTGGATGTGTTGGATATGTATACAATCATGCATATAAACAGAATAAATGGTCTACGAAAGGACTGAAGTGTGCCTTTATTGGATATTCTGTTACTCAAAAAGGATACAAGTTGTATCATCCCATTACTCGTAAATATATGGTAACCAAGGATGTAGTATTTGATGAAAAATTGTTTTACTACAAACCCAGAGGTACTGAGAGTCATAAAGAGATATCTCATTTACTTACTAGTGAGAATGATAATCTCACTACCGAAGATAATGTTTCTGAACATGGACCAGATACTATACATATATCCATTCCTTTGGTCGATTTACATCCGGAAGAAAATGAAAACACCAGTGATGACTTAGGCATCTCCAGTAGAACAGATGATACAATGGAAAACTCAGAAGTTTTATCTCAAATATCCCCATACCCAAAATACTATCAGAGAAAAAGAAAAGAAAGGAATAAAGAAGTCACAGACTTGGGTGAAGGGGGAGAAGTTTCTAATAAAGGGGGAGTGATCTCTGGAGATGAAGAAAGAGTCACTGATAATGGAGGAAATGATTGGCCGATTGCACTAAGGAAGGGAACTAGAAATTGTGCGAAACCAATGCCTTATCCAATGGTTAATCATCTAAACTACCAGAAGGTGTCGCCTAGATGCAAGGTTTTTCTTACCAAAATCCAAGATATTCCTATCCCAAAATCTCCACAGGAAGCTATGAAAGATGTCAGATGGAAAGAAGCAATGGACGAGGAATTGAAGGCACTAATACAGAACAATACCTGGGAACTTGTGGAACGACCCAAGGATAAAAGAACTGTAGGTAGAGTGTAGATCAGACGGTAGTATAGAAAGATATAAGGCTCGACTTGTAGCTAGAGGGTACACTCAAACTAATGGAATTGACTATCAGGAGACATTTGCTCCAGTAGCAAAGATCAACACCATCAGAATCTTACTTGGCAGTCAACCTGGATTGACCTCTAAACCAGTACAATATAAAAAATGCTTTTCTTCATGGCGACTTAAAGAAGAGATCTACATGGATGTTCCACCAGGCTATGAAGAAAAAATAAATCAAGGAAAGGTATGCAGACTTTGAAAAGCTTTGTATGGATTAAAGCAATCACCTAGAGCATGGTTTGGAAGATTCACCCAAACCATGAAGAATCTTGGATACAAACAATGTAATGGTGAACACACTATGTTTTTTAAAGAGATGTCTCAAGGACTGATAACAATTTTGATAGTATATGTAGATGATATTATAATTACAGGAAATAATCTAGAAGAAATTAAAAGTCTCGAACAACACAGATAAGAATTTTCGAGTCAAACAATTGGGGCCTCTAAAGTATTTCTTAGGAATAGAATTTGCACGCTCAAGTGAAGGAATTTAATGACACAGCAAAAATATATCTTGGAACTTCTAGAAGAAACAAAGCATATAAATTGCCATACAAATGAAACGCCCATTGAAGTTAATCATAAATTAACTATCAATGAGGATGAACCTAGGGTAGATATTAACTCATATCAAAGTGTTGTTGGAAAACTCTTATATCTGTCACATACCAGACCAGATATTTGTTATGCAGTCAACGTTTTAAGTCAATTTATGCACTCACTCAGAAACTCTCATTTTCAAGCTGTTAACAGAATTCTCAGGTACCTAAAGGGAACACCAGGACTGGGCATCGCATACCAGAAAACAGGTAAACTTGACCTTACTTTATATACTGATTCTGACTATGCTGGGTCTCATCTTGACTACAGGTCAACTACTGGGTATTGTACAATACTTGGAGGAAACTTAGTGACTTGGAGAAGCAAGATGCAAAGTGCCGTCTCCAAGTCCAGTACGGAGGCTGAATTCCGAGCTATGTCCAAAGGAATTGATGAAGTAATGTGGATTAAACATGTGCTAGATGATCTGAAGATTAACTATATAAGTCCAATTGTCATCCGCTGCGACAACAAATCTGCTATCAGCATAGCACATGATCCAGTTGATCACGACAAGATGAAGCATGCCATCATTGACCGGTTCTACATTCAAGATCATTTGGAGCAAGGAATTTTGAAGACATAACATGTCAAATCTGAAGAACAATGTGCAGACATCTTCACCAAGGGCTTACCTACCAAGAGCTTACAACATTTGATATCCAAGCTTGGAATGGCAAATATACATTCCTGCACGGGCATAATAAGCACAAAAATATTGTAAAAATGTATCGGGTCTAAATTAAAGACCCATTTTGTAATATCGGGTCCATATGGCCCATTACCCGATTTGTTATTACAAATCGGGTAAGTGATAACGGCTAGTTAAAAACTAACCGTTACAACTAGCTGTTACTAACGGCTACTTATTACCCTATAAAAAGGTTGCGATTTGTACTGTTTTTAATCTGAATATATTTTTCTATTTTTCTCTTCTCTCTCTCTCTCTCTCTCTCTCTCTCTCTCTCTCTCTCTCTCTCTCTCTCTCTCTCTCTCTCTCTCTCTCTCTCTCTTTCTCTGAGCTTTAGAAGAATCGCCAAGACCACTAAGGGAAAGAAAAGTCCGGAGAGATAGGAGAAAGAGAGAGACGACTAAGGAAAATGAAAGGCAAGAGAAAGAGAGAAGAAGAAAAAAGCAGGGGAAAAGATAGAAACAGTAAAGTGAGTGAAACAGTAAGAGAGGAGAGAATAAAACGAGTGTACAGAGACAGCAGAGTGAGAAGAGAGACTAGAAGCAAGGAGAGGAAGAAGAAGAGGAGCGAGAGAGAGAGAGATGTCCCTGTGATTTTGAAAGGAAGCACAGATAACAAATAACAATAACTTCACCTGGTTAAATTAAAAAAAAAACTTCACCTGGTTAATAGCCGGAGAATCTGGGCCTCTTCCATCAAATCTCCTGTTATTAACCGTGAGCGTGGTAAGCTTCATCAGCTGTTTCTCTCCCTGGGTAGAGTATGTGTGGGGCATTCCACTGATAATTTTAAAAAAAAACCTAAGCCGCTTGACCATTACTAGAAACATGGATAAAAAAGAAACAGTATTTATGATTACGTCTTCAAATGCCTGTTTCTCAATGCAATTCGATCTGCCGAGGCTCGCGAAAGCGCTTCTCGAGGGCTCGAAGCCACGTCATCATCTATACTCAGCTTCGTCTTTAGATCGTCTGGCAGAGTCTACGAGTTCAACCATGGAATAGAATTAGAAAGAATCTTAGGTGAGTTACAAAGCATGTTCACAGAGGAGGGGTTGGGAGTACCAGGACATCGTTTACAAGCTTTTCTAATTGGATCTGTTCAATGTAAGTGCGCGGGATGTAGGAACCTTCTAAACCTAGAAGATCTGCAACGTGTCGCACCATCAGACGGTCCCTTCCTTGTACCTTTCACCAGAAGTCAATCTAATTAAGGAAATCTCGTGAGAAGAGTTGTGACACATCTTCATCATAGGGAAGTGGTCAAAAGTTAATTATGTACAAAGGTTTTGAGAGACTGGATGTATCATACGTAAAGGGCATATGATTAGTGATCAGGGTACATGCGACGGGAACTTTAGCTAAAGTATTTAAATTTTTTCTTTTTATTACTAAAACGACAAATATAAAAAATCCTTATGTATAAAAAAATCATCCCAATGGACTAAAATTCAATAAACAACTGGCACGATATAAAAGTGGCCACAAACTCGAGAGTCTTGATCAATTTCCAATGGTGAGTTACCATCATCCTCGTCATTCATCTGTGATAGGATGATGAGGACAATGATGATGGGATGACAACAATAATTTGATTTTTTTTCTCCAGATGTGGCTCTCTCTTAACATCCAGCATGACAATATGATTGCAATGATGATTCGTCATCAACCTCAACATTCATCCATGCCGGGATAATAATGAAGACCCATCATCGTCAACCTTGCCATAGACAAGTAATGATGACAATGACTAAGTCTTGAGTGACAATGACAAATTGGCATCCTCTGACAAACCCTAGCATACAGTAGCACGGCAATATTCATTTGAGTTCCATTGATATTTCCCAACTTAAGCTATACTGTGAGCAACACGGGACAAATTAAAATTTTACAGTGTCTAACTTCTTCCCTTAATACCCTTAAATTCAGTTTAAAGCAAAAAACTTTGAGAGAAGAGAAATGAAAGAGTACATTTCAACATAGTCCTCTTATAATATTTTCAAATTTCTGAGAGCCACATGAGGAATATAAAAAATGACAGCTTGGCCTTATTGAAATAACTTCCATTCAGAGATAAAAAGATGATCCCAGGAATTTGAAGTCCAGAGCATGAGAAAACACTACATGGGATTATCAATCAAGATTCTTTGCCAATTTTTTTAGATATGTACTGGACAATTTTTTTCCCAAAATCACGAGCTCATCCTGTGTATCTATCGTGTGATACCAGAGAAAGTTCCACAGGAATCACCTCAAGAGAATTCTTCACAGGGATTTTGATATATTCTTCACAAGATCTTTCCCAAGAAAGTAAAAACGCCAGTTGAGTCACTTGCAGAAATGAGCACCGAAAAGAGCACGTGTGGAGAACCTATAAAGAAGATGGAGTGGGAGGGAGGATGACACTGGATATTTTCTTAAAGAACTCCCAGTAATCGGCGGTTGCGGCCGAACCACCAACTGGAGCAGCAGTTAGTTCATTAGTTCATCTCATCTTTCCTTTTGGCGTTTGTATGCACAAAGATGTTTTCTTTTTTGGATTGCTAGATCCTGGAATTGGATACCATTTATTTGGAAGAAATTCAGAAGTATTGGTTCAGATTTACATGACCACAAGTTAGATCAGCGATGCAAGTACATACCTGGACATAATGACGATTGAGTTGCTCCAGCCAATCAATCTTCACCACGATTTTGTCATCACTAAAAACGTGGCTGCTTCTTTTCAAGATTGTGGCAATGGTGTAGCCCAGGGCCATCAGACCACCTAGAAGCCGTACGCTGACTTCAAATGTGATCCTTGGAGAGATGATAAATGGGTTGTCTGTGACCCACTCCTGAAAATTCACAGTATCTTTATAAATAATTAATGGGACTGATGACGCGGCAACCCGAGAAATTTACATGCACGAACATTAAGGCAAGCAAGTTGAGGGGTAATTTATCTGGTTTCAATCCTTGAAATAGGGTTCGGCATCCACAATGATGATGACGAGTGGACAAGGTGACGACAATGAATCCTCATTGTCCTTTTCTATGTCCTCCATCAGTTATGATGAATTATCATCATCATGATCATCATTCAAGCCCAAAAATTGACCACAAAAAGGAAGATGAGAATTGGGGATGATAATAACAATGACGAATTTGACATTGCTTACCCATTATTTTTGACATCAACAATAACTACAACAAATGGAAGATGATAATCAAGACGACGAATTCATCATTGCCATCATCCGTGTCATTGAAACATTGATAAACATTCCATCATCATCATCGCCATTCGTTCAAGTCACCCCTAAACAATGATTATGATGACAAAGTTCAGCGACGATGCTGACAATATGAATTCGTCCTTGTCTGTCAGCCCTTATTAAAATATGTTCCGCTACCATAGAAGTGGTGTGCCATTTGAAAGGTGATAAGATCCCTTGGAGGACTTATCTGAAAGAAGGCAAAGGAGCTCGTCCAGCCCACTGGATTGGGTCACGGTAACTGTCGGGACGGCCAAGCCTAATAGCCCATGAACCCTATCTCTCTCCCTCTCTGGTAGGATCCCACCCAGTAATCATACCCTAAGAGAGATTCAGTGGGGCACAGAGGAATGAAGATATTGATGGTCTTCACCCTACTGGGGACACCAGGTATCTCCGAGCCGGATATAGCAGGGGAGATCTAGAAAACAACCAAAATACTTCTCACCCAAATCCCAATGGAGTTTGCTCTCAAAATCTCATAACACTTAGATGTCACTAGACCTTGATTTAGATGGAAAGGTCAGCTATGTATCAACATAAAACTCCTCTGCAAAAGGTCATGGAAAGGAACCCACCTCAAACATGAGATTATATTTACCATCCCTATTCCGCATCCGCAAATAAGACTGACAAGTTTCTGGATCTTCCCCTGGTGGCAAGAGATATATGTCATAGGTCTCCTCTGTTGATTCTGTGTGGTCATCAGAAATAACCGACTTTATCTGCTCAGCTGTAACTGTCCTTGCCGACTGTAAACAAAAAAAACAAAGTGAGAGAAAAAGAAATATTATTTTAAAATCAAACAAGAATTTCATCTAGTAAGGAAAATCAGACAGAAGACAAAACTTACCTTCAGAATGTATGTCGGATTTTGGAATCCCGTGAAAGGATTAAACTTGTTGACGATTCTTATTTGTGCTGTTTGCAGATCCGGTTCAATGAAAGCCTTGTACATAGGATATACCTGAATAAAAAAATTACGCCAAAAAAATCATAGCAGTTATCTTCACCAAAAAAGGTTTGACAAGTTCATCATCTACCAGGGACAATGACAAGTTGTCCTCGTCATCATCCCCATCCTAGACGTGATGACATGTTGCCTTCATCAAAATCGTTGTCGTCATCATCCTAGCCACAGATAAATGACGAGGATGATCACCATCATCATTGTCCTTGTCATCTGAAGGAGTAAATATAGACAAAGGAAGAAGAAGACAATGATGACTCATCAGCATCCTCGGTTAACAGTTTATGGACAAAGGATTATGACGAGGACGAACTCATTAACATCATCTTGATGAAAAAAAATGATAAGGATGCTGATGAGTCTTCCTAGTCCTCTCGCCATCATTCTCGATGCTGGAAAACATAAGGCCAGATTCTTAACCAAATTACAAGATAACACAAATTTAGAGACAAAACTTATAAACAGACCAGAGATAGAAAACCAGCTGAACATACCGTTTCAGATATTTGATGAATAATTTCTTCAGGTTCCTGACCTGCACGTTGAATATCCCTAAGGACCCTCTTTACAAGATCGAAGTGAACCCCACCAGTCACAGAAACACGGAGGTCAAGTATCGGTCGCAACTTCTCGCTTAGGGCATATATGCCTTCAATGATCACAATTCTTGAGGCAGGAACTTCGACAGTTCTGCTCCCGAGGTGACACAAGAAATTTACATCGTACCCAATGCCATCAATCAGAAAAACAAGGTGAATTGTTCTCTTGCAGAGAAATCACCTGTAACCGATGCGGGAACTTGCCTTGAAATCATAGATCGGAACTTCAACGCTCTTCCCTTCCTTAAGTCCATGAATATTTTCCAGAAGAGTGTCGTAATCAGTCAACCGAGGGTCTGTCCCATTCCCAATGAAACAAGGACAGCAAAGTGAAACGATCTGAGGTTATAGCAACATAAAACTTCTAAAGAAAATCAATTTTAGAAAACAGTATATATACAGAGGAGGGAGTTCAGAATATTACGGGAAGAATATAACAACCTAAAATAGCTTATAAAATAGAAAGCAAAAGAATATGACATACGAGAGACCAGTGATTTGAAATAAAATAGACCAATGAGGTTGTACTCTCTTCAATTCTGGCGGATCATTTCATAAAATGCATTTGAGATAGTCCCTTCCAAAAAGAGCAAAGCATTGAATGAAACTTGAATCAGATCATTCTAAGATGTGTGTCACTTCATAAAATGCATTAAAAAATACCATGGGAATTGATATTTGGGAGTTGTACCATCATCTAGATTATAGAAGTTGAATGAAGTAGGTGACAATGATTATTAATAAAGTGGGGGACTAGGATCATGCAACCAAGCGATGACCTCACCATACGGATCTTGGGAGACAAGTATGGTCGAGGATTGAACTGGGATGAGAAAATAGCCCCAAGGGGGCGTCAACATTCTGGCAAGGCCTCAGACAAATCTTCCCCAAGGTTGGGGAGTTCTACTCTGTCCTAATAGGCAATGGCTCTCTCTTTAAATTCTGGACAGACCCCTGTTCGTTGCGCGGCCCCTTGCGAGAAGCATTCCCTCGGCTATTTGCACTCGCGCAATGCCCCGAGGTTACAGCAGGTGAATGCTGAGACAGTACCTGGAATCCGAGGGTTGAAGGGGCCTTGACAGACTGATAAGCTCCACGTCGGGCTCGCACAATATTCAATAGAATTCCAAATTTGCAACAAGTGTTCTCCGTGAAACAGTAGGGAAAGAAACTGATGTTCGAGAGGAAAGAAGGATAGGAGAGGGCGTGGCGAGGGCGTGAGACGCTAGAGAGAAACGGAGAGGGACGTCTCCTTGCAGATTCGTCTGCCTGGAGCTCCTGGGAAAAGCGAGGAAGGGAAAGGGTTAGGGTGGCGAGAGAGGGAAGAAGGAGAGTAGGGAAGGGAGAAGGCTTACTAGGGTTCTTCTTGTCCTCCTCTTCCTCGGCCCCCCCTTCTCTTATGACTCACGGGGCTCCGTGAGTCATAACCCTAAGTGGGTTTGGGCCTGTTCGGGCCCCCCTTCGTGGGCGGAAAAGAGAGGGGGTCGTCTGGGCCATTGCTGACGTTGATATTTCTGGATCGGGGTCTTAACACAGACCAACGACTAACTGATTTCTTGGACTTACAACAAGCTCTAAATCAGATCCGCCCTAACCCGGGGGAATAAGATGGCTGGGATTGAACAAGAGCTTCTTTCTCAGTGATGAAAGCCTATACACGTATCCGACAGGGTAACGAGGAAAACAAAAATATGATCCAGGCGTGTCGAGCCATCTGGCATCTTAAGGTTCCGCTTAAGGCCAAGATTTTTGGGTTGCTCTTGCTCCGAAAGAGACAGATGACCAGCGTCTTTCTTAAGAGGATGTATCCAGATGCCCCAACGGTATGCATGTTGTGAACACGTCATCAGAGGAGGCCTTTTGGGAGTCTATGCAGAGTACCAGTCCCAGACATAGAGAAGTGGGGGGCTGAGCTCTGACAGTGCTCTGGAGAATCTGGCTACACAGATATGAGCTGATCTTCCGAGGGGGGAAGGCCTCTACAGACGGGCTCGCCCATGAGGTAGGTCTCCTAGCATCATGATTTTCCTCGTGAGGGGATGAGGAGGGAAGAGGAAAATGTATACATGTAATAGAGTCCTAGGGCTAGAACCATGTACTTGTCAAGTGGTTACCGATTTGTTCTGGTGACCGCCTCATATGTTTTCAAAAAAAAAAGAAAAAGAAGTTGAATAAAGTATATCATTATTTCCAAGAACTGGAAACTTCAAAACCAGTTTCCGTTTTTCATGATGGAGGCGAAGCTATTAACCCAACCTTTTATCATGACATCACCATTTTTGAAAAGAGATATAGAAAAAAATTGGATAAAAAACTGAATATTTGTCTCACAATAAATTAAATTTGTGCCTTATCCATTTTAATCTTCACTGACTTTGTAGTATGAAGATTCAGATTCATTTACTCAATAACTTCATCTGAAATTCATTGGTTACATAACCAAAAGTCAAACCTTCCGATAACCTCACAACCTGAAAAATTGTAAAAAGTTAAAAGGTTCTAACTTTATGAGGAAAATCATGTAGAAACTGATGCCTGAATAACAAGAAACTCGAATTACGTAAGCCGCAAAAATAAATTTTGATTTTCATGAGCAGATGTTGAAAAAGAAAAGCTTACCATCGAAGTTTCCATCAATTATCCGGCTAGAGTCATTGTAATCGTCCATTGTTAAGACCACAATGCTAGGCATGAAATTCAGCACCTTCTCCGTGAACACAGACTTCCCAGCGCCAGAAGGTCCAGCAACACCAATGAATATTATTCCCTCGTTCTTCTGAACAAGCATTTGGCACGCGCGGATGACTATGAAGAAACCCTTCTCAAATGAAAGATGTTCCTGAATTGGAAGGATCTCGTAGCGGTCTCTGTCTTTTCTCTTCACTAGCTGGACTTGATCTCTGAGGAGACCCGGCCTTCGTCTCGGGGAATGAACTCCAGACGCATCTTGGGCCATTTATCCAAAGTTATCTAGAAGAGATTCATAGAATTATATCAGCAAGTCATGGAAAGATCATACTTTGCCTTTGAGCGAAATGAAGAAACAACTTTTATAATGAAATAATCCATGTCGATCACTCGGCCACAAGCATTTTGATTAATTTTCTGGAATTGAAACAGGCAAATAATTATGCGAACAATGACAACTTCAGTTCTTCCGTCCAAGCTCGAAATCAATGTCGAAAAGAACAAAAAAAGAAACGACTCAATCATGGCATGGAAAAAAAAGTTATTAAGATAAGCTCGATGGCCTTTTAATAGCTTATCATTAAAGGTTCATGCTTTTGCTCGATGGCCTTTTAGAAGCATATCATTAAGAGTTCATACTTTTGCCGTTACGCAAAATGAAGAAACAACTCCAAAAAAGAAATAATCCTTGGCGGTCACTCCACCGCAAGCATTTCGATCACTTTCCGAATGTCAAAACCTTAAGCGACGGTCCGAACAACAACAACATCAATTCTACAGTCCGAACTCGAAATCAAAGCACCAATGAACCGCACAATCATGAAAACGATGAAAAAAATAGTAACAGAGTTATCAAAACGATGCTGAATTCCACAAAACACGATCCAACAGAGCCAACGCGTGGATCAAAAAATAGAAATGAAAAAAAAAGAGCCGGGGAGTCAAACCGAACAAAACAGCGGTTGGCCGAAGTTTACCAGAAGCGGAGCGTCGTGCATTTCATTTAACATCCGAAATTAAAACACGTAAGCGACTATCCCAACAACAAAAACACCAATTCTTCGGTCCGAACTCGACATCAAAGCATAAATGAACCGCACAAAAATGAAAACGAAGAAATAAATAGTAACAGAGTTATCCAAACGATGCTGAATTCCACAAAAAAAAATCCAACAGAGCCAAACCGTACATGGATCAAAACGAACGTCAAACAATCCAACATGGATAAAAAAAAAAGATATTCAAAAAAGACGCGGCGAATCAAACCCAACAGAACTGCGGTTCGCCGAAGTTTACCGGACGCGGCCTTCAAAGACGAAGAGGGAAGATGAAGAATCTCGACTCCGTTCCGTTCTGCGAACGGCAGACAACGATTTCAGAAGGAATTATATACCACGAAGAAGCTCCGAAACACCCCTTCCCTCTCGACGGGGCTCTACAAAAAGGATCGCAGAAATTTAAAAAAAAAATCCACTTATTACATCTTATCATATGCTATTAATAAATTCTGATTATCTTTTTAATAAATGTTTATCCGAAATAATTCATTATTCCTTATTTGGACAGTCATCGATCCACGTCAGCGAAGGGCATTTAAGTCATTTCCGTCGAATTTTTAATAATATTAGAAACTGAGATAAATTGCGTCGGGGTTGCCTCGTCAGGAGTGTTTAAGTCATTTCAGCTGGTGATTTGGGCCAGGTAACGGACTTAAACGGGCCCAATAACTAATAGGCCTGGTGACGTCACCGATCCGGAATCGAACGGCCAGGTTTCCGCCACGACGGATCAGATGATCCGCACGACGCCGTCTCTTATCATGATCCGGTTGGCCCCTTGCATTCTCTGCGCCGCGCAAGATGAACATAAAATTAGTAATGAATAAACGATATAAAAATATGTAGGGACGGATGACAGAGGACTGCTGACGGATGACGAGTAAAGGATAACGGCTGACGATTTGTGGATGACGGCTGACAGATGACGAGTAATGGATTAATCGTCAGTCATGGATTATAACCAATGGGTGTGGATGACGGGTAACGGATAAGGATTACTGGATGACGAGTAACGGACGATGACGGTGGTAACGGATGACGATTAGTGGATGACGGGTAATAGACAATGATGGGCGGATGACGGGGGAAAATGGATGATGTTACTGGAAAACTGTAAATGGATGCCGGTGTAGTGGATGATGCTTATGGCTGATAGATAATGGCTGACGAGATTTGGATGATGAGTAATAGATGACGGGTATTGGATGACGGGGTAATGGACGCCGTGTAGTTAACGGGTAATGGATGACAAGTGATGGATGACGAGTAAAGGATGATTTGCTATTCGTCATCCGATGTCAAGTATTTAAATTTAAATGCGTTAATTCAGAGGATTACCTCTAATATGGATGAGACATGGCGCTTGGAGTACGGCGCAGGAGCCGCCTCGTTGACCAGCCGCTCGATATCGGCGATGGAGATCTGATCGAGGCGGTTAGCTAGCACGTGCTGACCCAGGATGGACTCAAAAGCCTCGATTCTGCACGTGCGAGGATTTTTAGAGATTATTAAATCCAATGCTGGAACAGATAAATATAAATATCTAATAATTTACCGATCCAGGGGAACTTCGGCCGGCTCGTCCACCTCCATGTTGTCTGCCGCACTGGACCAGACAGTTTAAGATATTTAGGAAACAATAATAAATATTAATCGAAAAATGTAAATTAGAGGAGATTTGTTCCTACATCTCTGGTTCGTCCCGCTCTCGCTGTTCGCGCTCTTCGAGGTCGGTGAGCTCCTTGTGATATATGGCAAAGTTGAGGACCTTTAATGCTTCGTCAACGTCATCTTTTAGAACCTACAACATTTTACAAATAAATTCTGAGAATTCTCATCGCACATGGGATTTTATTATTTGTATAAACTAGAAAATAAATAAATAAATAAACCTCGTTTTTCAGTTTCAGCTTGGCGTGGGCTGTGGATAGACGTATGATGGTCTCCAGAGTTCTGGCGGTGATGGGGAGAGTGCCGCCGCCAGGCTGAGAATTTGGAAGGTATTTATAAATTGAATAAAACCAAAAAAAAATTTGGGAAAAAAATAGCCACCTTGGAACTTGCCGACCCATTTCTCAGCTCTGCGTAAGCTAATGCGATCTGATCGGACGCCTGAGAAAAAACAGAGATAAAGGGATTTAATTATTAGGATTGTTGTGCTACTTTTCATCTTTAAGCAGGATGTTGTATTTTAATAAATAAAATCGAATTTATTTAAGAAATAAAATCAAATACCTGTATTCTCACCCTGATAAGGTACAATCAAGAGATTTCATTAAATCCCTTTTGTTACAAAAAATATTATATATAGTTTAATAGGGTGGGGGCGCCTTTAATAAGAATTCCTTTTTAAATGTGCATGTAATTCAACTCAAGTTTTTCAGACTATTAACAAGTCTAACAAGCCCAACATTAGATTTTTAAATAGAGAATTCATGTTTTGTTTTTAGTTGAGCAAAAGGCGCCATTTTTCATAATTTTTAAAAATAATTACCTCGTCTGTGAGTTTTGGCTGGACTCTGTTCTTGGCGTAGTGGATGTATTTTTTGAGAAATTTAATGGTGAGCTTCTCTGTTTTGGACTTCTTTCCTTTCTTTCTGTCCTGGCCATGAAGAACACGGTCGTACTTGACAAAGACGGCGGCCGCATCTCCATCATCTTCCTCGCCATACCTCGAATTTCTCTCACCCGTGCCCATGCCTGTTTATTTAAGCAATCATCCATCTAAATTTTGAAAAAGGAAACTACTTTTAAGGAAAGAAATCAAGTTAAGTTAGGGAAATTCCTTGCTATTCTTTTAAAAATCCTAAACTTATCGTTGTGAAGAAAAATAATGATTATCATTGAAAGAAATTTTGAAAATAAAATTTTAATTAGTAGCACTAACGATGAAATACAAAATGTTTAGAAAAAATACCTCCGTCAGAACAATATCTATGCATTCTAGTGACGTGTTCAGAGATCTGGCGATCAATTTCTGGGTCCATTTGATCGAGGACGATGAACAGCAGATCGAAACGAGAGAGCAGCGAATCGGGGAGCCCGATGTTCTTCATGGGAGTGAGCGAGCGATCATACTAGAATTAAACAAAATAGTAAAATTAGAAAATCTGAATTTTAGACGATAAAAGATAATACTTGAGAAATCACGCGATTGTAAAATTAGTAAATTTGAAATTTTAGATGATTTTGTTTTGAAGAGAGATAAGGAGATCACACAGTCGATGAGCTCCAAAATTTTAGATGATACAGGATTGTACGTAATAAATCGGAGATTTTAGAAGAAACAAGGTAAAATTAAAGAATAGAAAAGTTTACAAGAAAAAAAATTATAAAATTAATAAACTTGGAAATTGTAGAAGAAACACGTTAGGAAAATTGATACCAGAAATTTTGGAAGAAACAAGATTGTAAAAATGATGAATTTGGAAGAAACAAGATTTTAAGATTAATAAACGTAACTTTCGAAAAAGCAAGATAGAAAGATTAAAAAATGGAGATTCAGAAGAAACAGGATTGTACAGTTAATAGAGTAGAACATTAAATAAATTCATAAAATATGTCCAGAAATATGAGAATTAGAAAATTAAAAATGGAAATTGATGTCAAAAACAGAACGTGCCAATTAAATCTAGAAATTATAAAGTAGAAACTAGAAATGGAAATCGGGCAGGATTAATTAGTGAGGAAGAAAATAGAGATCATACAATAGAAAACAGGACTAGAAGTTCATAAATTAAAAAATAACAAATTAAAAAATAGAAACCTCACAAATCTCCACTAATAAACTATAAGACAGAAATGAGAAACGATGATTTAAGTGGACCACGTACTGTTCCATAAATGGGATTGGCGGCGGCAACGACGCTGCATCTAGCGTTCAAAGAGGCGTGGATGCCGGCTTTGGCAATCGTGACCGTCTGTTGCTCCATGACTTCATGGATCGCAACTCGATCCTGATCGTTCATTTTGTCAAACTCGTCGATACAGACCACCCCACGATCGGCAAGAACCATAGCCCCTGCCTCCAGCCTTCTCTCTCCTAACATAATTAAAAAATTGATTATTGCATTTTGACGATTAAATTAATTTCAAATGAATATTACCTGTTTCCTGGTCTGAAGTGACGGCAGCAGTCAATCCAACGCCTGAAGAGCCACGGCCAGTCGTGGAGATAGCCAACGGCGCAATGTTCATGACCGCTCTCAAGAGCTGGGACTTGGCCACTGACGGGTCTCCCACCATCATCATGTTTACATCGCTGAGTAAAAAAATATTCACTTAATCAAAAACCATATAAGAAATAAATTAATAAACTTTGATTGATAAAATTTGGGGTTAGATCGCTACCCTCTCAAATGGGTTCCATTCTTCAAGTTCTTCTCAACGCCGCCGAGCATCAGCAAGATCACTGCTTTTTTTATCCAGAGATGACCGTAAATAGAAGGGGCCAGGGAGTTAGCCAGTAATTCAAAAGCGTCGCTTCGCTTGGCTATTTCTTTCATTTTCTTAAGGTCGTCTAGTAAGTAAATTGGCGCATTGGCTTCTTTGTTGAGCAGAGAAACGTTGTTGGCGATGAGCACAGTCCTAGAAAAATAGTAAATTTTAAATTTTCCAGGGGATAATATAGGAATTAATTGAATAATTAATAATTACCTGAAGACGCCGTTGACGCTTCCTTTGGCGTTCCCAGGGTAGGCTTTGTAAGTTCCGACAATGGCCACTCTGTCGCCTGGCTTGCAGGAATCAACTAAATCATCCTCTAAAATGACATCTACAGTCCTCGGAAGCTGCCCGGGGGCTGAGTTCTCGGGCACTTCTTGCATGGATATCGTCTGATGATCTTTGTAATCACATAGCCCGTACTCGGTGACCAATAGATTTCCATTATCATCCTACGAAAATGAGTAAGAAATTGTTATGATCATTTTTATTTGTACAAAAGTAACGAAGTTCCCTAAGTTCGCTAAACTCATGACCCATTTATATTCCTACGTTCATTACACGTTCAAGTTCATAAACACTTGAAATGCTATGCAGATTTTTAATTCAAATAAAAATGATTGTCTTCCCTGTTTTCTAATTCTGAAAAATGAATTCTCGTTTTTTATTTAATTTATTGAACTCAAAACGGAAGAAGAAGAATACCCTTGTTGGATACACCGATCCTGTTGGCAGACCCGTGGTCGATGTTATGTCTCTGTACTCCCTGGACATGAATTGACCGGTCGCCGGACAGTAATGAACGCTTTTCACCACCTTGGGTCTTACGAGGGAGCCTTCAAAAGCAGATATAGATATAAAAATCATTAAAGAATTATGATCGGCTAATTAACCTTCAAACACCAAAATAAGTAATGTAACATTATTGAGACTACTTGCGCGAATAAGTTTAAAAAATCATTGATTAGAGAATCGTTTTAGACCAGTTGATCTTTAGACACCAAAAGATACAATGCAACACTATTTTAGGCGATGTAAATAATCATTAATTTGAGATATATTTTGGGCGAGTTAACCTTTATGCATCAAAAGATGTGCTGTAACACCATTCAGCCTTCATAAGCAGATATGAATCTAAAATCATTGATTTGAGAATTGTTATGGGCAATTTGTCTTCGCAATCAAAAAGATATAATGTAACACAATTTCAAATAAAGACGTTCCTTCCAGAGAAATACAATGTCATATAAAGAAATAAGGATGAATACTCTACTTTCATGAGAGACAATTGGTGGAAAAATTCAGTTTCATTCAGCACTAATTAGTGTTCCCATGTGGTTGATGATTTTCCCAATAAGTTCACATAAGTGTCCTAGATAGAAAACCACTACTTGCGTCGAAAATTATTCTTAATCAATTATAAGAGAAAACATTACAAGTAAAATGCAAAAACTGAGACGAAATCCTGTGAATACTCACATTTGGTGATGATGCCCTCCACACAGACCATAGTGCCGATAAAAGATGACATGAGATCCCTAGGAGTGACTCTGTGGAACCCAAAGGGCCCAGTAAAACCAACAAGAAGACGCTCTCCCTCTTTTAAATACTTTGGATCCACAGTACGCGCGACGTCTGTCGCTGCATCAGAGAACGCGTGCATATATTCTCCCGGATTCCGAATAAGCCTAAACACCAAAAGAAATCAGTTTACTTTGCGGAAATAATGATTAAAACCAAAGAATAAGAGATCGCTGATCTTGTAAAGAACTATGGATCTTACCGGCGAGCGAGGTCTAGACTGAAATCGCGAAGATGATCCACGCCGATAATCAACCTCCGGCGCTTGTTCTGGACCATGTCCCTCACGGCTTTCATGTAGAAACCCTTGCCGACCTACGCGATCCGAAAATCAAGAGTTACAACAGCGTTTTCGGTCGAAAAATCATGAAAAAGATGAACACAACGATGAAATCCAACGGAGACAACATCTTACATCTTGATCGAGGAACTCGAGAAATGTTCGTTTGTGGACGGCGATCGTCTCCTCGTTCACCTCCATGGCTACAACGCGAGCTTGCCAAGAGAAGCAGAGAGAGAGAGAGAGTGTGTGTGAGTTCTAGAGAGAGAAAGTTTTGCAGACATGTATATACGGAGAGATGTAGGCGTATTTTGGCGGGAAAGAGGTCGTTCCCGCCAGAATTCGCGTTGGCAATAATGACGTCATCAATTACTTAATGGCCTATAATTCAAATATTTTTACTAAAATATGATATTAACAATCGGTGAACTAAATATAAGTGATAATGGTTTATTTTATTATTTAATAAAAATGTAGATATGTATTCATATTTAAATTTATATACGTAAAGTCAATATTTAAAATATATAAATGCGAACTGAATTCCATATTTGCTAAAATTCATATCTTAACTAATGACATCGTTGGTTAGCTTAATTTTCAGTGACTAATATTATTATATAAATAAAATACTCTTTTTGTACTTCGTTAAATTTTAAATATGTAAATTCCATTTTTGAAAAATTATATATGTGAATTGAATTCCATATCTGCCAAAATTGTCATCCGAAATAATGACGTCATTAATTGACTTATTGTCCTATAATTCATTTAATTTTGCTTACATGCAATGATATTAAATGGTGAACTAAAGACCTCTTGGCGAGCCTGCTAGCCAAAATTCTTATCCAAAATAATGACGTCATTAAGTTACTTAATGACTAATAATTCATTTTCTCAGTGCATCAGCATATAATCGTTCTCCTCAGATTTATTATCAGATCTTAAGTTTTTAACTCATTAAAAAAAAAAAAATAAGAATGTGAGTTAATGAAGTATGGTATAAATCCCTAGGAAAATTATATCAGGTAGAGAAATTACTGAAATGTGTGTAAATAAGAAGCACTTTATTTTGGCAAATACAATGGACATGGATTCTGGCAGGAAAATAGGTCATTATGGAAGAACTTTATTATACACCAATAAACATTTAACCTGGAAAAAAAAACTACACGAGGAACTATTTTTTCTAAGCTGATTAAATGTTTAATTGTTTTCTCGGCTGATTACATGGACGGATCTTGTTAGTGATCAAGGCTTCTAAGAATGTGATATTATTCCATTTCACTAGATGTCCAAACAATGTAGATGGATAAAAGTATCGCGAGTACATAATTATAATAATTTTAAAATTAATATTTCTTGATAAATATGGAATTACATTCTTTATTTGTCTTGCTCAAGTGAGTGATGTTTTGGGGTGCACAATAATAGATTACTTTGGAACTGTATTTTAACTGTCAATTTGAGTTGGTTTTGATTTCCGAAATAGATTTTTTGGATCCAGGATAAGAATGATATGTAAATGCAGAATAAACAAGCGTGTAGGAACAATATTGCTCGACTTGTCATACAATATTCTGCAATGAGTTTAAATCGTTTCTTGCTGACAAACTATCAGATTTTTAATAAACAACTGAGAGGTAAAAGGGCGAGGGAACAGATGAAATAATGATATAGTTATTGGAGGAAACATATGATAGTATTGGGAGATAAATGGGGGAGGAATGGATAAGAAAGATGATAAACACGTGAGAAGGAAAATAAGGAAGAATTATGAGACAGTTCAAGATAACAAATCTTCTTTTATGCAAAATAGTGAAAGGTCGATGTGAAAAGTTGAAAATTTCTATTATATTTGGCATTTTTTTCAAAATAAAATAATAACCATTGGTGTGCTAATCGAAATAAATGTCACCTATTAGAGAAGACATGTTTTTACTAAAAAGTATTAATATTGTAATGTTTGAGAATTCGTAGTAATATTAAGTACAATTTAGTTCTCTTAACCATAGAAATATCAAAGAAGACATAAGTTCGTGCATGAATTTTGTATGAATCATAAAAATAAAAGATATCTGTATTTATATATTGTCATTTTTTCAACATGAAGCATTTAAAACAGATGTTGAAAACATTAAACACCAGTAATGAAGAATGGGATAAATATATTTAAGACTAAATAAAACACATTGTGTTTTTTTGAAGTTTCATGTGAGTATATCAATTTTAAAAAAGTGAACATGATCAAGTTGATGATTGAAATATGAAAAGAGGATACAACATTGTGGCGAGTAATTGAGGAATAGATGAAGATACATTAAAAATAAAAAAGAACTGGATGCATGGCCTTGAAGATGCATTCAATGATGGAGGACTATCCGACAGAGCGAGTCCAGACTCGTCATCAACCACGCCTTGGAGCCAGAGCGGATGTGAAGAACCTGAGTTTTTGCTATCAAGTCTGACAAAACACCTTTTGCTCGCCGCGCCTTCATATTCATATTCATATTTACTCTGCTCATGAAGTTGCGCCTTCTTTATCCGTTTGCTCCCACTTCTTAGTGCTTGTAAACTTGTGCTTGAGTCTAAATACTCATCGCTCCTAAAGTTGCACCTGAATCTTAATATTCACGCTCCTATAGTCACGCCTGAATCTTAATCTTCACGCTCTTAAAGTCACGTCTGAATCTGTAGTGAAGTTCGTTAGATTCATCTTCATTGACTTCGTATCTCGCTCGTAAACTCGCACCTTCATCTTGATATTCACAACTTCTGCGCCTTCATCTTATTCTTCACCACTTCCGCGCCTTCATCTTAATCTTCACCCCTTCTGTGCCTTCGTCTTAATCTTCACCGCTTCTGCGTCTTCATCTTAATATTCACCGTTTCTGCGCCTGAATCTTAATCTTCACGCTCCTAAAGTCGCGCCCAAATCTTAATATGAATCGCTTCCACGCCTGAATCTGAATTGACTTCATAATATTCATATGAAGATGAATTGACTTTGTAACCTAAGGGGCGAGTTTACGAGCGGGTATCGCTTTGCACTCCAACTAATGGGCCCCTTTAGAGGAAAATAGGTCCCAAAAAATAGATTCAAAGAAGACATGTCATTTATCACAATTAATCGCATCAACCTCCGAGCGATCAACAAAAGAGGAGGGTATCGCTCCACGCTGCGAGCGATTAACAAATGGGGAGGGATTCACTGTTGGAGAGAAAGCATTAACAATATATTTCTAAGGGTGTGTAGTAAGGGAAATGAACTCATAGGCAGTGAAAGGAGTTGATTGGCTCAAAGTTGATTGAGAACCCCTCAATCCTTAAAGGCTTCGCGGATTGAGAACACCTCAGTCCTTGGAGGCTTCGTCGATTGAGAACACCTCAGTTTGTCCTTGGAGTCTTCGCCGATTGAGAACACCTTAGTCCGTCCTTAAGAGGCTTCGCCGATTGAGAACTCATCAGTCATTGGAGGCTTAGCCGACTGAGAACACCTCAGTCCTTGGAGGCTTTGCCGATTGAGAACACCTCAGTCCTTGGGTGTGAGGCCTTTCTTTTTTGGAAGAGCTATCTCGAGCTCATTTATTCGGGCTTAAGAAAAACCCTTATCTTTACAAGGGCAATTTTCTTACAAAATACACCTAAAAAAACTGCCTTCACGTCGTTTTATTTCGTGTTCATTTCTTCTTTTAGTTTTATGGAGGCCCTCCCTCGTGTACGGGTTGATGGATATTATGTGGCCGTCAAGCCAATCACACTACCATGCTTAGTTAAGTTCATTGAATAAAATATTTATGTTCATTATTATTTTGTGTGATGTTTATAATGAAGTCCATGAATACATGCAATGACTCAGTGGATTATGATGAGATCATAATACAGTGATCACTAGTTTTTAAACACATATTCTAAATATTCCTATTCAATGGATAGTCGAGATGGACATCGAATTATCCGGAGAGAATAGCACTAGCTGATCCTACTTCTACGACAAGTATAGCTGATCCTATGGCTATTAGTGTGGCGACACTAAGGATAGATAGTGGGTGTTCTTTGGAGAAAGAGTTCAGTGAATTGATCCGTACAAAACCCTGAATGGTATTATACCTAAATGTCAATCAGGTTGATTCAAGTCACGGTTGGACAAGTGATCCACTGACCCGAGACTCCAAGGACATCTCGTGAATGGACGACTACATTTTGACTATGACATATGAGCCTCTAATGATGGGATTCAGATAAGTTATAGATCGGATGTAGTAAGAAGCTTACGAAGACGATTGAGTGGTCAAGATGGGATCATCCGCCCTTTGTATAAGGGGAGATTGACTCGAGGAAGACGATGCAGAAAAATCTGCGGCCAGGGTTGTGAGGATATTGGAGAAGGCATTCTCCAATGATCCCCGATACACATCAATACTAATCGAATGACAGATTAGGGTTTGACGATAAACTATATCCTAAGTTGTTCACGAGTCTCGTGCGGATGATGGATTATACGTATACGGTAACGGATGACAGTAAAGGTTTCATGAAAGAGTTCGAGACTACTCGGTATCTTCCAGAGCACGAGGTGTGGCTTGGCACCCCACGGGCTGGAAACTTAACATATCAATTGGGTTAAATTGATCCTTATTTAATTAATCGATATGTTGATATAATTAATTAATAAGGTTGGTCAATAAATGTTATTGGACCATTAAAGTTATCAACTAGAATGATACATGGGCCTAAAGGGTCACACACACTAGGACATAAGGGCGTTGGTGGATATATTTTATTGTGTAGGGTTTTTGAGAAAAACCTTAAGTGAAATATAAAGAGGGAAAGGGGTCTCATTTAAAGCACCCATGCAAGCCTGATTTGAGAGCCCCCTCCTTTCTTCATTCTGTACATCAACCAAGGAGAGAGTCTCCAAGAAGAGTCGAAGAGGAAGAGGTGGAGACCCAAGCACCGAAGGATCGTGTGCATACTTCTAAAGGCCGGACGCGTGAACAGCTTTGGAATGATCTCAAAGTGAACATGTCAAGGGTGGAATAAGTTCCCCAAAAGATACATTCAATGTTTTGTTTTAAATATTTATTGTGAATTGATCTACATCGCTTCCGCATCCATGGAACGTGTTTTTTCCATGGATGAACAAAGGCACCGAACCCAACACAGGTCACTCCTTGTGTCGTTTTGATCTTATCTCGCTTACTTTGAGCACAGGGAGGCCCCTCCTGCGTGTGTACGAGCGTCCCCCATGTGTGTTATTCGTTGTTTTGTTGTGTTTTGTTTACATCCTTTAAGGGGGGCATGTTTGGCTACTTACCCTAAAGGAGCCCATTAGGGTACCCATAAGCCCCCCTGCCCTCTTTTAACATAAAATGGGAAGGGGAGGGTTCACGTTGGATGTAGAGACCTTTGTTGATAAAAGAAAATAATGCATCATTTAGTGATTTTTGTTGGTTTTTAACCCACCCCACCTTCTAGGGTTTCCTCTTCCTTCATTGTGGTTTAGGGTTTCAACTGGAGGAGGAATGTTAGAGAGACTTTTTGGAGAAATAAAAAAAGAAAATATTGTTCTCATATTGCACATGTGATTATCGATATCCTTCCTCGTGGGAGGACGCCCCCGTTCTTGCTTGTTCTTCTCGTTGTAGGTTACATGCAAAGGGACTTCCCGAACAGTATCGCTGACAGTAGATGCCCTTTCTGTTGTTGCCCTACCACATGTCCTGCCTTTGTCGTGTATCTCCATCTGCTGCCTAGGGTTTGCACATCAAAGCCCTCACCCTCGTAGTCCGAACGGCCACACTACCGCATGCGAGCCTACGATGGGCAGCATGTCGACTAAGCCTCATGCACGTCACGTGGGAGGGCCAGTTGGTTGGCGCGGTTGACCACTATCTTCACCTCCTACACGAGGTTGTCCGCCGTTCCTAGCGCCTTCTAGCCACGTTCCAGCTGACTAGGAACTTGCCGCAACAACTGTTCCCTCTCCATCACATTCCGATCACCCGACTACCATCCTTCGCCTCCAGGCCTTGATTGCTGCGCTCGGTCTACTATTGCATGTGCTACGGTTTCAAGCCCTTACCCGTGTGTGAATTCCGCCCGCATGTCGAATCTCCGCTAGCTGAAGCGTATGCACCGACCTTCCATCCCCCCCCCCCCCTAGTTTGGTCACCACTTTGTCGCTCAATTGCTGCCATTGACGACCGAGGGCATCAACCGACAGGGCGCACCTTGCTTGTGTGGTCGCCCACGGATCCAGCCGCTCGTGGCGCTGACCGTTGCTATCCCCGCCCCTTCGAGGTCGCGGACCTGCGCGTTACACAGCAGTAGCGCTTCCCATTTATCGTCAGAGGGAGGCCCCCTGCACACTCTCTGACTCCGCTGCCGGGCGCGTCTCCATGGCCCCCACCACTCCGCCGCGTCGTCCACTATCTTAGGGGGCTCCTGCGGTGCTATGTGCTGCTCCTGCCAGCCCCACACATGACTATCTTCAACGTCATCATCCATCAGAGAATTCTTGTAATGCCTGGGCATTACATGCTTCCACGACGACTGCACTCCACCATGACAACCGGATCTGAACCCCACGTCACATCCTCTCCCCTCTCCTTACGGTATTATTACATCTTTCAGTGCCGTCCTCGCTTACTCCATTGTATCAAGAGATTTCAATACATGTTACAGGAATTAGCCACCATATTCGAATAAGGAACCTCCTTTCGTCGGTGTCAGATCAGTGTCACTCACGGTGACGGCGAGGATGCGCACGGACGGTGAACGTCCCTTGCTCCATCGGCCTTCGATCTGACCACTCGGGTCATTGAGAGCTTATCCATGCCCTGACCCCTCATGTCGTTACCTGTGTTTACGTCTCGGATCAGTTGGGTTCCCAACGTTCTTCTCATTGATTTTACGAACTTTCACATCAACTAATCTTGTATGTATCATGCATCCACGCCCATCCCCTTGTGGTGCAACACGAGCTGCTCGATCCCGGCACGTCGTGTTACATCATTCAATCCATGAGAATTGTATAATGTTAAGCGAGCCATGCACACATTCCCCATCAGGAGATGAAAGACAAACTCTGCTGAGATTTGAGAACTCTCGTGGCATCAATTTTATAGGCAACGATGAAGTTTTTGAAACTCCATCATGTAAAGCAGTAAACTATGTAAACCTATATCACCGCCTTAAACATTTTTTCTGATAATTAAGTTTTTATAAAAATGGATATAACCACAAATTTTATCGGTTTAATGTTCTTCTTGTGTTTCTTTGGATTTTAATCTAAATGACATCTAAATACTTGGGGGCTTCTCGAGGGTCCCAATAACAAATGTGTTTCTTGAAACACATTTATGTGATGACAAATACTCTCACTGGTGCTTCTTCCAAATACCAGGAGTATTTTATGATATAGTTTTCATCATCTGACTGTTGTCTGGGACTCCTCTAGGTTGACTATTATCTCATGAGCACGTAGCATTGTCTAATGACATTAGAGTCTACAAATATTTAGAGGATAGAGAATGATAAATCTAGTAGAACTATATGGCCTACAAGCCAACCAAACTTCATGTATTTCTTTTAATTCATTAATATAAGTCAGATTCATCGGTAGTCACGTTCCATGTTACTAATGAAGTATTATAATATAATCAATAATGATGAAATTGTAACGAGATTAAACTTTGATGACTTCTCATCCATAAAAGTGTAATTGTGAACATTACTTTGACTAAAATATTCAATAAGGACATTGAAATGCCTTGATATAATAGCTCATTTCACTTCTGCTATTGCGACGAGGATTGTTAATCGCAAAAGCATATGTCTGAATATATCCATGGATAAAGTTATCCACACTAACCGCTCAAGGTACTCAGCTATTCACTGATTTGCTGTGTGCCTAAGTTAAGTGGTCTGTGGATGCGATACAACAATGACTTATTGTGGATAGATAACTAATATGTGTCTAAGACAGATGAGTCCCGAGTCACAAGATTTCAAGAATTATTTGATAAAAGCACGAAGAAGTCCGCAGAGATTATTGTATTTAAGAGTAGGTCATTGGCACTTGGTATAAAGGGAGATAGATTAAAAGAAAGAGTCACAACAAAGTTACAAAAAATATGAAACAATATGTTTTTATTATAACTGGACACAAAAAGCTCTAGCTCACTTCACATTTTATTACATAGACTATATATTGTCTCGATAGTTGATCATTGACAAACCCAACACGTGTGTTTGATAAGGATACAATGATAACACACATTCTTAATATGTTCATATGGCCATATTTACAAGTTCATTTTCATTGGATTGATTGTATATGTGTGTTATTAGGCCTAAAGTGATTAAACCTATTTTTAGAAGGATATTTTGAATTTGATGAAAATTTAAATATCTTAAATTTTTTTCCGATATCAAATTCTAAAAGAACACAATTTTTTGGTTCAGAGTATAATTTTCCTGAATTTATTCGCATTATATTCAAAGGGACAACATTTTTTGAATTAAATATATATTTCTAAATTTTTTATGAATTAATATCTATTCTCAGAATTATTTCATGGCTCTTTTACTTTTCTAAAATTGGAGGAGATAGAAAATCCAAAGGCTGAGAATGATCCATAGTCAAATTGTGATATCTAATTATCCAAAAAGAGTTTCAAGCTGAAATTTTGGGTGAAGCTTCATTTTTTCTTGTCTCTTTCCATCTGGTTGGACCTATAAATAGAGCTTTGGATTTTTGTAAGCTCACTTCCTCTTAGAGAGGTTGGTTGAAAGAGAGTGATGGTTTTGAAGGTCCATCAATCTGTTCTTGGTGTTTTGTGTGATTAGGGAAGATCAAAAAACAAGTGGAGAGGCTGATCTCCATCAAAAAAGTATCTTGATTTTATCAAAACATAGGGATCTAAGGTTAGTCTCACGTCTCACATTCATTTCTCGCATTCAAATCCCGCTAGTTAGATCTTCATCCTTATGTTCATCATATCCTTATTATCACCATCTTCCATCGTCTTAATGAACCACAACCATATCTGATTTCAATCTCGATCATGTCTCATCCATCTTATATGAAACTCTTGAATTGTCTAGTCCATCGTCCTCTTCTCCATATCACAACTACTTATCTGCTCTTCCACATCCACTCACATCCATTATCCATCTCATCATCCCATCTTCTTATTCATCTTCGACATCCGTCATCACTTCTTGTATTCATCTATCTCACTCTCTTATTTCCATACGATCTACCCATGTCCTCCTACCCATTCTTCACATTATAATTCATATCATCCTTATTAAACAATTATTATCACCCTCACATCACCTCGT